>NC_060120.1:266954601-267257632 GCF_021461395.2 Schistocerca americana
AGAGCTGATAGTCAACTAGCGGATAAAATACGTGAGTACAGGATATCCAAACAGATCATAGTTCTTTTCACCAAACAGAACTCATTAACTAGTTCTTAAGTTGGTCTTTCACGGCACACCTAAGGTGTACAGCTATGCAGTAGCGCTCCTAGCATAAACGTACGGAACTGCAGACTGATTCATGCCGCCCAATAACACGATGCTCACGGGACGTTCATGGCGCGATAACTAGAATAGAAAGATTCGATTTTTTGTAAATTCGTTGTCCTGTCACATGTAAAATTTCTAAGAGGTCAGGGTTCCTATTCATTAATTAATTATTGTTCCCTTACATAGCTAACAAAGAATTACATCATTACTCAGCTATGGTCACAAGCATTCATTTAATAATATCAGGAAACTTTCTTGCACAAGCTGTCTCTATCTCCCTAGGTTTTAAATGTCATCAGCGTTATCACCATTCAGTGATGGGATCCCTATAATTACCACCTCCATACGGACACCTCACCACTAAGCATGGTAGTGTTTCTCATCCCAGCAGTATGTTTTTCTAAGCAGACTTTAAATGCACCAATTTGGGTGGAAATTGTTCCAGACGCTCTGGACGTACGCCTACAAGTCTACACGTTACCACGCCTAAAAAACAGGAACGCTTCCAGAGCATTTACCTCCACGGTAACTATCTCAATTTACCGACTCATATGTGTACCAGGTTAGGTTTCAATTACACACAGTGGTAATAATAACAGCACCATGTGCTGGGTCATGGGCTGGGTTCAAAATACTCCCCCGAAGTTAAAATAAATAGACGTTTATTAAATCAAATGTAATTATAATGTGCATCGTGTTTATATAGTTTAAATAACTCGAAAAATCTGTTTTCAAAAAATCAGACAAGTAAGTCTCAGTCTCACTAACAGCACCTCATTGCAGGCCTGCATCTCAGGAAGCACCGACATTGCGACGGTGCATAATGGTTACTGCTAGTGTTGTTGCTATACTAAACAGCCCATACAAGCAGACCAGTTTCGTCTTTACCTGTGGCTACTCGTACTTTATGTACTTGGGCTGTGTACGGCTCAGTAGAAAAGAGAATCGGTCGATTTGGCCACAATGTTGAGCCACGCACGCCTGCTTTCATACCTCACAGCTAATTCGCTACAGATAATAATAGGTAACTGTGATTCTGCGGTCAAATAGTCTAGGCCCTGACAAGAATTTCCAGTTAATAAAATGCACGGAAACACAAAATAAAAGCCGGCCGAAGAGGCCGTGCGGTTAAAGGCGCTGCAGTCTGGAACCGCAAGACCGCTACGGTCGCAGGTTCGAATCCTGCCTCGGGCATGGATGTTTGTGATGTCCTTAGGTTAGTTAGGTTTAACTAGTTCTAAGTTCTAGGGGACTAATGACCTCAGCAGTTGAGTCCCATAGTGCTCAGAGCCATTTGAACCATCTGAACAAAATAAAATGTAAAAAGCGTAATTTATAAAAAGTGCTCTCTTCTAAGGACTTTAATTGATGTAGAAAGCTGAGACTTATGTTGAATAACGTTTAGTCACGAAATGACATTTTAAGTACACTGAAAGTGGTCCAACGATGTTCAGTTAAAATACAGACAGACATTGCCCTTATCGAATACAGCATAGTTACGTGAACACATTTAATAGAATGGTAGAAAAATCGACAAACTAAATATTCATCAACGATACGTGAAAACTAAGACCATTTCGTTATCACAATAGATGAAATATTCATCAGCTAAAAACAGTTTAGAGTTCAACATGACACTTCCCAAATTAACATACACGATGCAAAGAATAGTAACTCAAACTCTGTCTACTCTCAGTTCTTTGACACAATCGGAACAAGTTAAGAGTCCTACATTAGAGAACTTTCAGATTTCTCGAAATAGAAAGTCGCTTCAGAAGTTATTGTATAGAAGCGCATATTCACCACCCAGAATCTGTCACGTATACAACCAAATCATGCACGCTACCTCAGGCAAGTCTGCGCTCCTCAATAATTCGGCGTAAAGTGTTCAGTATCACTCCCTTGAGGTCTTCACTCGATGAGTCCCAGTCTTCACTTGTCTCCTGCAGTATTCCACTACTGTCTGCTTTTCCATTGGCTGAAGACATTCTCCACCAAAAATACATCGTTCTTATGTTCTACAAACATGATCTAACTCAACAAGAGCACTTCCTAGACTAAGTTAATACATTACAACAATACTTAAGTGAAGAAATATTATAAATACTCGATCACACTCAGATCGTTCACAACAATTACAAATAGAGATATGTTCATAACAAAATAAGCTAGTACTCTTGAGCAAGTGTGTTCACGTTAAATGGCAACGACTTGTCAAATTTTGTTGGAACAATTATTTACGCTTCTAGACAGAAGCGTCTTTTGATTCTTTTTCCAGTTATGATGTCTGATACTGCACACGATTGAACACTCTTAAATTATCACAGTTTTTCGGTATCTTGCAATCAACATTTGATTAAAGTTACTGGCGAAATAGTACACTATTCACTAAATAAATACGCAAGTATTACAAAATATGAGATATTCATGCTGCATTCATTTGTTGTGCAGCTGTGGAGAATACGATGAACTGACAAAGATTTGCACAATGAAGAGAAGATATAAAAGACGTCACATGTCAATAAATAAGACAGATACAAATGAGTTGCTTTATGGGATGGTAGATATCATGCAGTGCTAACAAGTAAGAGACATTGTTTGTTGAAATTGCTTGAAGCACATCAATATGTTGTTTTTCAGAGCTTTATTCTGGAAATGTTTATTAATTGTGGAACATCAACTTCTGTAGTTTTGAAAATACTGAAAGCGTTGTTGTGTCATTGAATACATCGCATTTTTCTGACACTGCAGTTGTATTCAGACTTACTTCCAACGTCACTGTAATTATTATAGATTCTCAAAGAGCTGTAAGAAGCCGTCTTTCAGTATTTCTCATATCCCACTGTTGCTGGTCATTCCGCGTTCTGATACGCGAGATAACCATTGCTGAAATTTCCAGCTTTGGGATTTACGTATTACCGGTGACTCTGCTCGAGTTTATACCTGGACTCGACCGTATACTTGGTACTGAGCGCCCTGTTCCCTGATGTCCACTAGCGTTCAGCAGTACAATAATTTCTTCTTCTTTCATACCAATGCTAGAAGGCCGATTAGGTTGCCTGCATACTCGAAACGTTAAAATATATTTCACCCACAGTTGACCACGGTAGTTCTCTGCACATATACGTTCACAAAAAGATGAGCAGTATCGTCATTAACAGCGATCCAAACACCAAATTTACTTTCTGGAACGGAATATGACTCATCATCAAAATCATTGAGAGAGGAGCTATTCTAACTTGAAGTCTTCATGGAGAGTTTTCTAGATTGTATTGTTTCCACTACTTTATATGTAGGGCAACCACAGCCGTGATTTGAATAAGCAAGACTGCTGCGACTGTCAGAATTCTTTATTGGAGACTGGAGAGCACGGCAGGTTTCGCAAATTAAATTTGCATCTTCAGGTGCTTGAAACAACTGAAGATGTAAATTTAATTTGCGAAACCGGTCGTGTTCTTGAATAAAGAATTCTAATAGTCGAAGCGGTCTGGTTTATTCAAATCATTGTGTTGTTTATTCTTTATTTATTGCAGCAATCCTTTCTATTACACATTCTTCCAAGATTCATTCACACGAGTATATTTCCTTTTCTGTTTTTCACCTGTGCACTTTTCTTACATTCTCTTTCTGGTGCCAAGCGTTCTGCAGGGGGTAGACAAATATGTTGTAGCACAACCCATTTGCATGCCTAATATGGTGTAGAAAAACAGGTGTGAAAGCCGATTTCAATGGTCTCGCAGTTGCTAGGTAAAGGAGCTGCGTGATTTCCAAGGGAATTCTATATCATCCTTTCTGAAAAGTAGTGGCAAGTGTCAATAATGATGACGGATCAGCTAGCGATCACTCTCTACAGAAGAGCACAAAGCCTCGATAATATTGGGGTTTGGTGATTGTGGTGCCCAGGGCAGATGTGACAATTCATCCCATTAAACCAGGCCAGTACTCTGCGAAGGCCCCCATCGTCTTGGAACACTTCACCATAGGGGAAGCAATATTCTCCCATGAGAAGGACCTGATCAGTCAACATAGCCACATATTCGATGACAGTAAAGCGACCTTTCAGAGCAACCGTGGGGCCCATGGAACGGCAGCCCAAGTCACCACTGAAGCCCCACCATGTTCCACTCACTGCCCAGAAGTTAGAAATAGTGTGAAACAAGACTCATCCGACCAAATGACTTCCTTCCATTGCTCCATAGTCCAACGTTTAGGGCTTCAACATCACGTTTTCCTGTCCCGGACATTTGCCTAAATAAAGAGTGGTTTTGGAACTCCAGCTGTGCATTTCCCAGCTTATGAAATTCCATTTTGTGTTTTTTTCTGCTGAATGGGTTCGCGAGTGCGATATTCAGTTTTGCAGTAACGTTTTCAGATGTGATCTCCTAGTTTTCGTCACAGTCCTCTTTAATTGCTATCTATCAGGATCGCTCAACGAACACTGTCGTCCACGTTGTGAATTAGGGCATGATGTTTCTCCGCTTTCTCTGTGTGAGGAGTAAATCTTCGATACGGTGCCTCTTGAAACAGCAAACATTTCAGCTACCTTGGTTACAGAAGCACGTACCGTAAGAGTACTAAAAATTTCCCCACTTCCGAAATTTTCTTACCTACGGCATACTGCATTGTCGAGTACAGAGAATACTGCTCCGAGGTATCGGGGCCACTGTATAGGTGCTGCTCGTAGTCAGATACAGCAGCTAGCAACTGAATTTATGTCCAAAGGTCCATTTCTCGTTGTGTTTTCACGTTATGTGCAACCCTCGTATACCAGCAACTGCCTATTTATAAGAAGTCAGTGGTACTAGGACAGCCTCCCCTCTTCTGTAGGGTTCTTTGAAATGAACCATATGTGTCTAGGTAAATTGGGTTCTTCAGATTTCTCTGAGGCAAAAAGCCAGAAAGTACCATCATTTTCTAATTCCTTAGCACAATCCAAAATATTAAGGTTGAAATTCGTTCAAGTTCTAACTGATGGACTTTTGAGTTTCATGGCTAAATAAAATATAGGAGCCGCTGCACCGTCTGTTCAAATGATTCCAAAACTTTGAAGATGCAAACTAAACATGAGCAAAAACTTGTCAGTTGCAGAGTACATTCCTGTAACTCTGAAATCATTGGAGGCAGTTCCTCCAGTATGACAGACCGGGTAAGAATTTCCGTTAGTTCTAAAATATCATATTTTATATATGGTTATGTCATTATTTAGAGCAAGATAAACGACCTTCATACTTTTCCCTGTGGGAGTGTCATGTCCGTGAAGATGTAGGGGCTTCTAGGTCTGTAGATATAGCCCCCTGAATCAATCCAATGTCAACAGGTGGTGCCCCACCCATTACTAAATCTACCACGTCTTTCCTTGCGGAAATCATCAGTGCCAAGGAAAACGTTCTCCGACAGGGATAGAGCACACAACAGCAATAAGGCTCGCCCTGTCAGCGGCAGTTAAATGATTTTCTGCCGATTTTATACCCCTTACTTACTTTGGCAGCCCCTGTAAGACATTAATCGTGCTTTACTTATTGCAGGTCTTTCTTCATTCCTCCCTTCTGGGTGTTAACTCTGTACCAATCAACTGAAACCAAATGTGAAACGGGGATTTATATTTGGCCCTTTCATGTTGGGTCTCGTGTTACCAGCACGGAAGGAGCTGGTAAAGAAAGAACATGTCACAACCAACGTTTTACCTAAAGTGAAATGTTAATATGAAAATATAATCCTTGATACAGGATGTCAAATACTGAACTATTTGAAATGAAACAGTCATTACTTCTGAATGGTTTGCGTTAGGACGTTCAGACTGAATGGTTGGCCGCAGAGCATCATGGGATTTAGTATGCGCTGCATGGTTTGGTTTCGCGACGAAGCTCACTTTCATTTGGATGGGTTAATCAATAGGGTAAATTGGCGCATTTGTGGGACTGAGGATCTGCATTTCTCGACTGGGAAGTCTCTTCACCCTCAAATGGTCCAAATGGCTCTGAGCACTATGGGACTTGACATCTGTGGTCATCAGTCCCCTAGAACTTAGAACTACTTAAACCTAACTATCCTAAGGACATCACACACATCCATGCCCGAGGCAGGATTCGAACCTGCGACCGTAGCAGTCCCGCGGTTCCGGACTGAGCGCCGAGAACCACGAGACCACCGCGTCCGGCTCTTCACCCTCAACGGGTGTCTGTGTGGTGCGCAATGTCCAGTCACTGAACAATCGGAGCGATATTCCTTGACGTTACGGTGACTACCGAACTATACGTGAAGTTTTTGGAAGATGATTGTATCCCCATTATCCAAACTGACCATGATTTCGACAAGATGTGTTTCGTGCAAGACGGAGCTCGACCCAATCGAAGCAGGAGAGTGTTTGACGCCCTGGAGGAGCACTCTGGGGACCACATTCTGGCTCTGGGGTACCCAGAGGCCACTGGTGTGGACCTCGATTGGCCGCCATATTCTCCGGATCTGAACTCGTGCGACTCCTTTTTGTGTGACTCCAGTAAAGGCAAGGTGTACAGCAATAACTGCCAAACAATTGCTGAGTTGAAAACAGCCAATCATGAGGTCATGGACAGCACCGATATCCCGAAAATTCAGCGGATCATGCAGAATTTCGCTATTCTTCTGCACCAATGATGGCTGGAGTATCGAAAATGTCATAACCTAAATCTGAAAATCTCTAGAGAAGTTTACATGTTGAATAAAGTATCTGTACACCGTAATTAGTAAATAATTTACGTTTTTCTTCATATAGTTCAGAAATCCTCACCCTGTACGTGTGAGGAATAAGGAACATATGAAACGTTGTAAAAAATGAAATCTTGCCGTTACTGATAAAAGCAGCTACTTCGTCGGGGAGCTCTACAGGCATAACTGCGAAATGGTACTTGTAAACGATACACTCACCATCACAATCTGTTGCTTTCTTTGCTTTATCAGTCAGTCTCCACGACACGATCCTTATCCCTGGTAATATTGTTACGTTGTTGCTGATGATGTCACTGTTGTTGTGAGTTTCAGTGCGAAGACTGCTTCACATGTGATAAAAAATATAAATTTATTTGATTTTTTGGAAAAAAAAGTGATATTACTACCAGAATTGCTAGCTTAGTTATGTAGCATAAATTTATTACGTATTTCAACGAACTTAAACCTGAAATCGTACTGAGTTAACAACTTCATTTTGAATCTACACCGAAGGATATGTTACAAATACCAGAATAACAACTCATTTCCTGGAATACCATATCGACACCCCTCGATGGTTTTTCTTGAGAGTAGGTATGCAATATTCGTTGAATGGTCGTTTATTATGAGTTGCCTCTAAACTGCAATATCCGCGCTCTGCACACAGTTGTTTTGTGGGCATTCTATCCGACAGAAACACATGCCGGGACAGAGATCATTTCACGTAGAACGTTCACTGTTCTCCTAGTCTAAATAATAGTTTAGTCCGCCAAAGCTACTATGTTTGATGCGGAACTAGCGAGCCGTTTTTTGCACTCCTCCTTCCGTGTTGTTCAGCCGTTTGAGCGGCGGAGACAAAAGACTGCTGCAGAACACGGGGATTCACGTAGTGGAGGCGGTACCCGCTTGTTTATTGTTCCTCGTGGACGGCTTCATTTAGGCGAACAAGAGCAGCGGGGAGAAAAGTGTGAGCGGTGACAATGGCACCGCCGTGAATGGAAGTATTACCTAGCATGCGCCGAAATTGGAAGCTTGCTATAGAATCTGTAGCTCAGAACACTGCTTCCGTAATCAACGGCAACACAACAGATGACGTGTGATGAGTAACTATAAAGTTTTGATTATCATCTACAAAAAAAAAGCATTCTCTATTGGTTGTTGCAGGTACACGGCTGCTAAAATCGCATGCCATAGTACCACAGGGCACGCTGATAGGGGAACGAAAACAAAATAGCGTTGCGAATTTAGTAAGTGGAGTATCGTTTAACAATTACTTTTGTACAATGCAAGAACAACAACGCAGCAACAATCGACGCGTAGTTGGTGGGAATATATACCGAAAATGCCTCATCATACAGCGCAATAATGAGGTGGCACAGACCCTTACACTGAGCTCAAACAAATGTAAATTAAAAGATGAAAAGCGCTTGATACCAAAAATTATAGGTTGCGGAACGCACCTCTATACAAGCTTCGCCTCTCTTCCCCCCAACCGGAGCCATAAAAATCACATTTTGAAACCTTGTGAGATAAAACAACGAGAAATACTGTTCTGTAAACTAAATTTTAAGCCATAATTTCTTATAATCAAACCACGAGACGCCGCCATGCTGCTAGATCGCTGAGATTGCTGGCAGTCGTAACAAAAGGCGATACGTACCGAATGTCCCAACTCCGGAACGAAGCTCCGTGTGTTTTGAGTATAGTGTGCACATATTGACTCACTCACACGCACTTACACTCAAATACACGCAAAAACGTACACATACAATAGTACCTGTGCAATGGTTCCTTTGAAAGGGCACGGCCGACTTCCTTCCCGATCCTTCCCTAATGCGATGGGATCGATGACCTTGCTATATGGTCTCCTCCCACAAATCAACCAAACAACCAACAAACCAATAGCGCCTCTCCCCAAGGTGCTGCCTTCGTATCACACTGCTCTGCAGCTCATGGTCTAGTGGCTAGCGTTGCTACCTTTGGATACGGGGTCCCAGGTTTGATTCCTGGCCGGGTTGGGGATTTTCTCTCCCCGGGGACTGGGTGTGTGTATTGTCCTCATCATTTCGTCGTTATCACCATCATCTTGATCATCATTGGTGACAGTGGCTCGATTGGATTATATAAAAAGTGGACTGTGTAAAAACTGGAAATTTGTACAGGTGCCGATGATCGCGCAGTTCAGCGCCCCACAGACCAAACATCATCATGGTATCCCACTGGTCGCCCATTCTGACGTTAATATGCCCGGCGCAGCGGCAAATTGTAATCAACTTCTCATAGCTGGGATTCAGTAATGTAGAATTTCACAAAGGACGTTATATTCGCCGTTAACTGTTATTTATTTCACTTATTGCGGTTTCGCTCTTTGGGCCATTTTCAGGTTGCGCCATAGAGATTTTGCTTCAGCACATGTCAGACTTTAAAATCGTCCAACACCTATCCTTGTCAGCGTCAAATAGAGGCCTTTCCACTGTAGACAAGCAGTAACATCAAATGAGTGCGAAACTCTGTACATTGTGTGAAAAGACTTATTTTTGACGAACACATGTATCCCTGACGGATGATTTTAAAGTCTTTGATGTGCTGAACCAAAATCTTTCGCAGTACCACTTGAAAATTTCCCAGAGGCCAAAACAGCAATAATTCAAATGGTTCAAATATCTCTAAGCACTATGGGACTTAACATCTGAGGTCATCAGTCCCCAAAACTTAGAACTACTTAAACCTAACCAAACTAATGACATCACACACATCCATGCCCGAGGCAGGACTCGAACCTGCGACCGTAGCAGCAGCGTGGTTAAGGATTGAAGAGCCTATAACCACTCGGCCATAGCGGCCGGCGAAACAGCACTAGTGAATTAAATAACTTTTACAGTTAACGGCGATTATAACACCCTTTTAAAATTATAAGTATTTGTGATTTGACACAATTCTACTATTTAAATATTCGGTGCTGATTTGTTGCAGCGAATTCTATAATAATTCCCTAGGAGAAGCCGGAGGGTCGTTCCTCCGCGTTCCGACTGAAATTAAGCCCCGCGATTCGAAGTGGCCGACTGTCACTGTCTGTGGAATGAGAAGAATTGATGATCGCACTGGTGGTTGAGGGCTACCGTTTCATAGTCCATGTAGATTACCAGAAGTTGAAAATACCTCTTCAGTTGTAAAGTTCTTTTATTATCAAACGACCGGTTTCGGGCTCTTATAAGCCCATCTTCAGGTGTCGTACTGGAAACAGCAAGAGATGGGAGATACTTTTCACAGGCACAGAGCCCTATGTTCAAAACATACTCATTTAAGCCCACAGCTAAGTTTGTCACGGAAATTAAGAAGAAACTTAAAGAAACAGATGCATTATCCCACTTTCAGGGGCTCGTGAAACTTCATAAGCCAGAGGCTCCTGTAAGGCCAATTATCAACGCTATTAATGCCCCATATTACTTACTGACTAGGGAATTGCAAAATTTCCGCAGTAAGCATTATTTTTTCCATGATGACCATGCCATCAAGAACAGAGAGGAGTTAATCACACACCTCAAACATGTATCCAGTGATACGAATCTAGCAAGTCTCGACATCGTAAGCACGTACACGAATATCCCCATTAAACAGGTGAATTCTATTATTGAATCCAACTTCCGAATGTTCTCTCGTCTAGATTCACAAAAATTAATGAATTCCTTCATTTACACACAATTGTCCTGGGCCATAACTACTTTGTCTTCAAATACACTATATATGGACAAACTGACGGGCTAGCCATGGGATCCCCATTGCCATTATAAGAGAAATGAGATGAATGACGAAAAATAACGTCACGTAACGAAGGTTTATTCAGCACTTGCACATACAAGAACAGGGAGCGAACTGCCTCCGGCCAGAATAAATACAGTGTATATACAGTTACAGAACATTCCAGTAGATGATTCTCCATATGTGTGGATACTTCTAGGCTGTACTCGAACCCTATATAGAAATTAAAATTTCACAGTTCAGGTGAGTATTGAACTCACGGCCCTCCATGCAATAGTCGAGTGTCACAACCGCTGCACCACAGTAACGGCGCTACTCAGTTTTGTTCTGCGACATTGGTCCCTTCTTAGGCGAACAGCGTCTCGGTGTTACGTCCTCCTAGTCCGGGAACGAGTCATCGGTCCTGCATACTCGACTCCCGATGACTGATGTCCCCCCTGGAGGTGATCTTCTTATAATTTCCATTGCCGCTACGCTCATCATCACCTTTCTTCTTGTTGCCTGTTGCTGGAACCTCGAATTTACCCTGGGTTGCAGGATCCTTATAGGGCTTCATTTGAAGGACGTGGACAGTATCTCTGGTCTTTCGTCGTCTTGTGTCTGGTTCGAAATCTTCATAATTAACATCAGACAACTGTCTTACAACATAAGGTGCAAAGAAGCGCCTGAGGAGCTTCTCAGAGGGACCAACCTTCCGAACAGGAGCGAGATCCAGGTGAGGTCACCAGGCTGGTAGACAACAGGGCGGTGGCTCGCGTCATACCTTCGGCGATCGTTTTCTTGAGCCTGCAGCGTGTGGAGTTGAGCCTCACTGCCGAGCTTACTCAGCTCTGATTAACACCTGGCCGATGTTGTCGTCGTCCACGACGTCAGGGTGTAACGGAAACACAGTGTCCATCGTTGAAGTCGCCTCACGCCCAAGCACCAAGAAAATGGCGTAAATCCTGTGGTGTCTTGTTTGGCATTGTTGTAGACAAACGTCACAGAAGGTAGCACCTCATCCCAGTTGCTCAATCGCATATTTGCTCTTCACCTGTGAACTGAAGCATTCAGAGAACTCTTGAAGAATCGCAAGTAGCTTCTTCTGTTGTCCCTTAGTGAGATCTGGTGACAGTCGAACTGGAATAAATGGCTCCAAGCACTATGGGACTTAACTTCTGAAGTCATCAGCCCCTAGACTTAGAACTACTTAAACCTAACTAACCTAAAGGACATCACACACATCCACACCCAAGGGAGGATTCGAACCTGCGACCGTAGCAGCAGTGTGATTCCGGACTGAAGTGCCGAGAAGTGCTCTGCCACAGCGGCCGAGCTGGACGATCTTGTCTCATACTGGTAGCACTAATTTCACCCACAGACTCGGCATGGAAGTTTTCTATGACACTCAGCTGTTCTACAATTAACGGCTCAGCGTTTGCTACGCATATGCGTCTTGGAACGATCTGCAGTTCCCAGCGACAGTTAACTATCCACAATTTACCGAATCCGTTCTTAAACGAGACGACAGAGGCAGGGATGACCAAGTTATTCTTCAGTGGTATGCTTCTCTTACATCCCACTACAAGATCCATGGTTTGATGCATGGCGTGACACATGACAGTTACCTTTCTAGCGCTGACTGCAGGAATGATCACTTCATCCAGCACACGTAGTCTTCACACACTTGTCTAGCATAATCTTCGATCAACCACATTTTACAATTGCCTAAAAAGCTTTCAAAAAGTCCCAGCCGAGGATGACGTCATGACTACACTTTTGTAAGACGGTGAATTCTAAGGGCTGTGCATGACCACTTATACACACACGAATGACACATCTTCCTGTAGGTTTTACATATTTCCATTACCCACCTTCAGCAGAGATGTTTTGCTGTCGACGAATACAGTTTTCTGCAACTGGCGACGGTACTTCTCCGAAATGACTGAATATGATGCTCCAGCGTCCACAAGACCTTGGGCTGGTCGGCCATCCATGAGGATATCGACGTAGTTTCCTGTCATTTTTGTACTGATCGACGGTGGAGGATTTTTCTCTTCTGCTGCCTCACCTCCAAGGAAAGTCCCACCCTTTAGTTTTCCAGGTTGCGGCGGCTAGGTGATCGGCTGGAACTTCTAAACGACGTTGGAGACCTTGAGCGGCGTGTTATGGAGCGTCACCCCCCCCCCCCCCCCCCCCCCCCAGTGGCTAGCTTGCGGCGATGGTGACCTACATCGTCCTGCTCCCAAATATTCTTGTTGATCTTCATCGTCCCGGAGTTAGCGTTGGCTAAGATCGGTCAGCTGTCTTCTGGCCTGGGCGTCATCAAACATCCGCCGCCTTTCTCGACAATAGCGCACTACATGTCCTCGTCGTCCGCAGTGGAAACATACTGGTTGGTTATCCTGAGTCCTCCAGACGTCGGTCTTCCTTGGTGTCCAAACAGGTTCCTCATGCGGCATTGTAGGAACGTAACTTCGCCTGGGTCTCGACTTCTTCACCGTTTTAAAGGGAAATGAAGGACGGGCGATTGGGTTCAATGTCTGTTCCACTTCCTCCGTGATGATCTCTTGAAGCGTCTCGGATTTCTGCTCGCCGTGCAATCCAAGGGCCTTCTGAACTTCCTCTCTCACTATCTGACGAAGAACACTTGTGAAGTCAGTTGCTTCCTCCATCACGACGTTTGGAAGACGTTCAAACTTTTTGCGTGTAATTCTTTTTTGATGCATTGTCTCGACATACTGGCACCATTTTATGAAGTGGTCTGCTATCGAAACCTCTTTCAGGAGTATGGCTTGATACATGTCCTCAGCAACACCCTTCATGAGATGTGCAACCTTATCTTCCTTCTTCATTCTAGGATCCATTACTTTACACAGCTCCAAGACATCTTGAATGTAGGATGCTGTAGTTTCTCCTGGATGCTGTGCCCTGCACTTTAATTTATCTTCAACCTTGCACTTCCGTCATTGTGTATCACCGAAATACTTGCGCAGTACCCCCAGGAATACTTCCCAGCTTGTGAGCTTCTACTCGTTGTTCTAATACCATCGCTTGGAAGTGCCCTCCAAGTAGAAAAATACGTTAGCCAAACACACGGTGTCATCCCACTGTTAAATTTGGCTGTACTCTCATATACCTTCAGCCACTTGTTTGGATCTTGGCCATCGTCACCAGAGAACCCTGAATGATGTCTCGTGTGGTGACACATAGTTGCTGTCATCGTAAGGTCCTCTTCTTCTTCTGTCTCCGATAGATTGCAATCTGTTGAACCCGGAAGGATGTCTCATCTGTTGACGCATAGTTGCTGTCATCGTAAGGTCCTCTTCTTCTTCTGTCTCCGATAGATTGCAGTCTGTTGAACTCGGGTTTCTCGCGACGTAAACCGCGGCTCAGTCGTGGCCTGATGGTCGCCAACGTGTCGTCGATATGTGCGCTATCAAATGTTCCAATACCCAGCTCCTCCACCAGAATAAAGTCATGTAGAAGAAGGTGTAATTAGTTGAATGATAAACACAAACTTCACAGCGTTGAGCGAACTGCCTCCGATCAGAACACATACGGTATATATATACAGTTACAAAATATTCCAGTACAATGATCCTTGATATTTGTGGATACTTCTAAAATGTCGTCGAACCGAAAATAGAAATCAAAGTAATATAGCTCACGTGAGTTCTGGACTCACAACATTCCATTCAACAGCCTGCTGTCATAACCGCTACACCACAGTGACAGTGCTACTCAGCTTCTTCTGTGACATTAGTTACATTAATCACATTGAAGATCAATTTTTTTCAAATCACACACACACACACACACACACACACACACACACACACACAAAACACCTTCAAAGAGTAGTATGTGTAGCGGAACCACCATTTAAGGTGGGAAAAAGTTATATTACACAAGTTACAACCAGGCACAGGCCTGTTGACAGTAAGTTACACTTACCAGCGGTTGCGAACTAGAATGGAGGACACAAGGCCGTAGAACCGCTGAAAAGAGCAGACACAGCAGTTTGCATGGTGCGAGTTACAGGCAGAAGGCGCCCACTAGCCCAACCTAGGTGTTATGAGTACATGACTCAGAGCGGCGCGTTAGCAAAACAGAGGCACATGGGCTCTGATAAATAGGTGCCGGTTTTCTAATGAGGGGATTCAAGTGTGGCAGCTCTCCTGGATAGCGAGGCGTGTCACACCACTGGCTACATTCAGCAGCAGATGGAGCGACAGCATTCCAGTCCATGGTGCGTCGCTGGTTCGACCTTCTGAGGCCAACCTGGGGTCCATAGCAAGCCAGCGGCGTTCCACTCGATGGCTCGCTACCGCGGGCCATCTGTTGACTGCCAACACATGCCGGAGGCATCCCGAGGCGAAGGCTACTGAGTAGGCTGCTGGTACATCCTGACATCATCAAAAAACCGCGGCTGTACGCGGCCTTCAAGCTGCAGTACGTTTCACAGGTCTCTGATGTAGCCCTTCCATGCCAAGCTGCTTCGCAGACAACGAAGTGGCGTCCTCAGCATCGCAGGACCCTGTGACGCAGACAGAGAGGAACCCGGCACTGTAGCTGGGAATAATAAAACACTTGAAGATCATGGCCGAGTTTTAATACAGTGCATCCTGACAGTTTACATCCACGTTCGACATTCCTCCACTGCGTGCCAACATCTACATTTGGCAGTGATGGCTACATTTGGTGTCTGAATTGCGGGCCTCGTCTGTACAGTATGATGTTCGAGTCCATCGCCTGCAGTACAGTCACAAAATGTGATGAGTGTTGACCAATTTTTCTTTTTTAACGTTGGACGTTTTCTTTCTTTGCATTGTCAGAGTAAGCGTTAGTGTGTTTGGGGCAGTAATGTCTTTTATCTTCAGTGGCATTTAATTACTTTCGTATTGGGTTGAATAAGATGTTTTATTTATCTCCTCCTAAAACTTAAGATGAGATGCTGTACTGTAGGAAGTCAGTTTATTTTGTAGTTAATTGTTTTGTTTCTGTGGGAATTTATAGGTTGAAATGGGACTAACTGGGAACGAGAGCAACACAATGGCAGAGTCAGGGACGTAAGGTGTATTGGAAGCAGAAGCTGTACGGATTTTCTTGGAAAAGGTAGCACAATTGACAGCAGACAATACACAGTTGAGAAGTGAATTAACATCTAGGAGTGAGCTGGAAACCGCATCTGATCAGTCGCTGTTGCGTAGGGTGCCACAGCAGGAGATTTATCCAGCTGCAGCGAGTTTGATTATTCAATTTTCTGGCAAGGTGTCTGAGGATGTGCGTTCGTTTGTGGAGGACTTGGAAACTTCAGCTGTGATGAACGGTTCGTCCGATGAACAGTTCTTACATGTAGCCAAGATAAGATTAACAGGTGAAGCAAAGACATATGTAATGTGTTCTCAAACCTTAAGGAAGGCAAGACAGTTTAAACAGTTGAAGGTAGGGCTTTTATGGAGGTACAGGAAACAGAATAGCGCTCCGTACTTTAGGTAGAGGTTGAGTGCAATGACGAAGAGACAGGGGGAGACGGTAGAGAAATTTGCGGACAGAATAAGAGAAATTAACGAGTATACTTACGAGCTGGGTCGTAGCGATGAAGCGAATGGTGTTCTGTAGCAGGAGGCCGAGCAAAGGGCACTTGATGTATTTTTGAGGAGTTACCGGCGCATATGGCGCGGAAAGTGTGTGAAAGGACTCCGATAGTTTTGTATTTGGCCATTCAGTGGGCAATCCAATGTGAGGAAATACACGTGGCAACGGAGGTACGTGATAGACAAAGAGTGCTTACAGCGGGTATACAATGTTATGAGTGTGGTCGTACGAGACCTGTGCAGACGCAATGTACCCAGTGACTGAGGAATAGAGGAAGGGGTGGAAATCAGCAGTGTGGAGGATGGAGAAGTGGATTTAGTAGAGGTAGACAATCGTTAAACGGCAGAGGGGGCCAAAGACCCAGCTAAGGGAGCTCCCATTTAATTTCAATGCTACAAATACGTATGCAGAGGTGGAATGTTCAGTGGCAGGATCCATAGGAACTACATCTACATCTACATCCATACTCCGCAAGCCACCTGACGGTGTGTGGCGGAAGGTACGTTGAGTACCTCAATCGGTTCTCCCTTCTATTCCAGTCTCGTATTGTTCGTGGAAAAAAGGGTTGTTGGTATGCCTCTGTGTGGGCTCTAAAAAGCTTATGATTTTGTTGGACACAGGGGTGCAAGTGTCAGTGGCTACTATTAGTTCAATGGGACGAAGGAAGTTAGACCCACCACATTATAGGTTGCATGGAGTGGGGGTCACTGACAGTTGACTTTCGAATAGGGAAAGACCAATTTGATGCATGCACGGAGGTAGCACCATGGGTAAGCGAGGGCTACGACATGATCCTAGGAGGAGATTTCTTGCGTTAGCATCATGCTAAAATTGACCTGGGACAACGAACTGTGGAACTTGGAATGTTATTTCAGCTAGGGGGACTCTTGTCGATGCAGAGCTGTCACGAGGGGCGTTCAATATAATGCACAAACCAACTGAACCTCGTACATTAGCATTAAGGCGTAATTCGCAAGAGTGTGTGTCTAGTGGCACTGGGAAGTCACTTTGGGGAAGTGTAGAACCAAATCTACCTGTGGGTACGGTATGCATTCCTGGACCATTGGAGGATAATGAAGTTTGGGATGCATCAGGCTGTTTTGTGAAACATAATATTGTACGCGTACAAGAGGGAAACGATGGGCGAATAGTCCCAATGAACGTGGATAATTTTAGCGCTATAGACGCGAATTTGAGGTAAGGAGTTTTAGTAGAAAATGTGGATGTACCAGATGACGAAGACTGGTGTTCGAGAAGTAGGTGAAGCGATCAACCACTAACTGCCGAAAGAACTGCATTGCATGACTAAGTTAAGCATTTTAAAAGAGAAGAAAAAGAGCATATGGAAGAATTGTTGTGCGAATTTAAGAATTTTTTTCCGCAAAGGCTGTGGCCAGCAACTCCATTAGTTCAACATAGGATACCAACAGGTAACGAAGCACCTGTTTACCGTAACCCATACAGAATACCGAGGTATTTGCAGCCGATTGTGGAGGATTTCATTGATCAGCAGCTTGCGGACGTTGTTATAGAGCATAGTAATAGTTGCTGGGGAGCGGGCATTGTCATTGTGCCTAAAAATCTATGGATGGAACTAATAAATACAGGTTCTGTTGTGACTACCGATACCTCAATAATGAGACAGTAATGGATGCATACCCCACTTCAAACATATCAGAGATCTTGGATCACTTAGAAGAGTGCCAGTACTTTTCTACGATGGACTTGACAAGTGGTTATCATCAGTTGGAGGTGGCTCCAGAGGATCGTCCATAAACTGATTTCTCTACTCCTGGAGGCCATTACCAGCACATCAGAATGGAATTCGGTTTGTAAAAAGTTCCGGAAACTTATCAGAGGTTTGCTAGGCAGTGTGTTAATGGGTTTGAAACAACGGCAGTGTTTTGTCTATTTGGATGATATTATAGTGTTTTCAAGTAGTATGGAGCAACGCAGACAGCGGTTAGGGAAGTCTTTATGAGGTTAAGAGCAGCTCGTTTGACGTTGAGCCTGTAGAGGTGTCCTTTTGCATTGGAAGAAGTAAACTATTGAGGTCATATCATCAGTAAAGACAGAGAGCGAACAGATCCGAGGTGGGTACAGGCTGTAAGGGATTTTTGGGATCCGAAAACAGTTAAGGAAGTGCAGTCATTCGTCGGTATTTGCAATTTCTATGGAAATTTTGTGAAGGGTTTTGCAGACTTAGCACAGCCATTGACATGATTGTTACGAAGGGTGTGAAATTTGAGTGGACAGAAGGGTGTCAGAAAGCGTTTGACAAACTGAAAGAAGTGTTAACATCAAGTCTGGTTCTTGTGTTTTCAGATTTTGAAAAGGAATTTATTCTAGTATGCGATTATTTGAATCAAGTATTAGGGTGTGTTCCCAGAATGAGATTTTCACTCTGCAGCGGAGAGTGCGCTGATGTGAAACTTCCTGGCAGATTAAAACTGTGTGCCCGACCGAGACTCGAGCTCGGGACCTTTGCCTTTCGTGGGCAAGGTTCGCAGGAGAAATTCTGTAAAGTTTGGAAGGTAGGAGACGAGAGACTGGCAGAAGTAAAGCTGTGGGTACCGGGCGTGAGTCGTGCTTCGGTAGCTCAGTTGGTAGAGCACTTGCCCGCGAAAGGCAATGGTCCCGAGTTCGAGTCTCGGTCGGGCACATAGTTTTAATCTGCCAGGAAGTTTCATTAGGGTGTGTTCTTAATAAGGAAATGATGGGAAAGAACATCCTGCAACCTATGCGTCTAGACAGTTGAATGTAGCAGCGAGGAATTACTCAACAACGTAGAGGGAGATATTTAGCATAATCTACAGAATCACATATTTTAAATGTTATTAATATGGGAGAAAATTTCAGGTAGTGACAGATCATGCTGCGTTGAAAGTGGTTGTTGGGGTTGAAGGATCCATCCACCAGACCTGGTAGGCGGGCTGTGAGGATTAGTGAATTCGACTATGAAGTTTTGCACAAGTCTGGGAAGAAGCACGGTAATGGGGATGCACTGAGTAGAAAGGTGGCAAAAGTAGAAGTCATAGGTTATGACAGCAGTATGGCAAGAATTACAGGACGCTGACAATTATTGTAAATTGTATCGAACACAACCACAATTTAATATGTATGACTGTCTTTGGTGCTGGGAAACCAAGTTCGGACCAAGGGTAGTAGCAAAGCTGAGAGATGAGGTTTTAAAAGAAGCACCTGATCACGCGTTATCTAGTCATGGAGGGTGTAGAGCGACGAATAGGAGGGTGGCGGAGAGGTATTGGTGGAGAGGTAGGATAGTAGATGTGGATCAGTATATCAAGAATTGTATACCATATGCGCAGAGAGCAGATTTGAGTTGGAAACAGATACAGCTACAACAATTGCCGGAAGCGACATGTCCTTTTCTTGCGTTGGGACTTGATGGTTCAAATGGTTCAAATGGCTCTGAGCACTATGGGACTCAACTGCTGAGGTCATTAGTCCACTAGAACTTAGAACTAGTTAAACCTAACTAACCTAAGGACATCACAAACATCCATGCCCGAGGCAGGATTCGAACCTGCGACCGTAGCGGTCTTGCGGTTCCAGACTGCAGCGCCTTTAACCGCATGGCCACTTCGGCCGGCTGGGACTTGATGTCTTAGGACCTTTCAGTCCAACACCATCATGGAACAGATTCGTTCTGACAATAATATACCATTTTTCGAGGTATGTCGAGATGGTGGCTATGCCAAATCAACAGGCAGCAATTTCGCACTAATAAACAACTGGATTTTGAAGTTTGGTGTACCGGAGATAATAATTACTGACGAAGGGACCAACTTCATGTCGGATTTAATGAAGGAAATGTGTAAATTGTTGTATGTAAGAAAGTTGAGGACGAGCACGTTGCAGCCACATGCGAACAGTAGGACAGAACGGGTACACAGGGCAATCAGTAGGATGCTGAGTTTTTATGTGGATTCCCATCATCATCAGTGGGACGAGTATTTGAAGCATATTGTATGTGCATACAGTGCAAAAGTCCTTACCAATGCCGGTTAGTCTCCATTTGAGGTAGTGTACAGGAGAAAATGCCGTCACTGTTTGATTTAGTGAAGCTACAGAAAGAAAGGACCGGTGAATCTGTGCATCAGTTCATGAGGACAATTCTGGATGTTTGGAAATGAGTACAAAAGGTGAATGTAAAGGCTTTGGAAAGGCAGGAAGATGCAGTGAGGTAGAAAGGAAGTTTACTGCAGTATAGAGTTGGGCAATGGGTAATGTTATCCAGCCCCTATATGCCAAAAGGGAAAATGAAGAACTTCATTACGAGGTACCAAGGGCCATATCAAGGTGTTGTAACCACATGCCCCATTAATGTTAAACTCCAGCGGCCAACAAGAACAATGATAGTAGACATTTGATGGTTGCAGCCATTTAAGGGTTGTCCGGATGTGATTCCAGGCATGTCACAGTAAGGGAAGCGGAAGAAATAGAGTGTGGAGAGAGTGTAAGTAGGCTGTTTATGTTTTCTTATTGGCAACGTTACGTAGCGCTCTGTATGAAAATCACTGGCTGTGCTGTGTGCAGTCTGTGGCTTGTTCGCATTGTTGTCTGCCATTGTAGTGTTGGGCAGCGGCAGCTGGATGTTACCAGCGCGTAGCGTTGCGCAGTTGGAGGTGAGCCGCCAGCAGTGGTGGATTTGGGCAGAGAGATGGCGGAGTTTTGAAATTTGTAACACTGGATGTCATGAACTGCTATGTATATTATGATTTTTCAACACTACTAAGGTAAATACATTGTTTGTTCTTTATTAAAATCTTTCATTTGCTAACTATGTTTATCAGTAGTTAGTGCCTTCCGTAGTTTGAATCATTTATTTAGCTGGCAGTAGTGGCGCTCACTGTATTGCAGTACTTCGAGTAACGAAGATTTTTGTGAGGTAAGTGATTTGTGAAAGGTATAGGTTAATGTTAGTCAGGGCCATTCTTTTGTAGGGCTTATTGAAAGTCAGATTGCGTTGCGCTAAAAATATTGTGTGTCAGCTTAAGGACAGTCAGGTTAAATTTTTCTAAGGGAACGTTTCATATGTCGACCATTAGCCGAGGATACCTCGCTGGAATCTTCAGATTTTTTCTTGTAGTTTGTGTAATTAGTGTAGCTATTATTTATTGCTAGCGCCTAATTGTAGAGAGAATTTCCTTTGTAGTTGTAGTTTTTCATTCTTGTATAATAAAAGAGTTGTGGCATGCATGTATATTTGCACCATGTATTTCGCAGCTGCGCTTGCAATTAACGAGATATTATTTTCAATGTTATGTTAATGTGTTTTCTTATTTTTGCTCTTCAAATTGTGCTTTTCTGTGTTATCGTGTGAAATATTGTGACAATAATGGCGTGTGAAAAACGTAATACTAGGCTCCAAAGTAAACTGAGAAATGGCAGTGAAGTCGAAAGCAATGTGTTAGCGCCACCATGTAATGAATTAACTAATATTCTAAGTAGTAATTTGGTAACTGTGCATAGGGAAATGGAGTGGGCGTCAAATAATGGTGTAGACAGTGAAACAGGTAGTGAACAGGGAAGCATTATCGATCGATCAGTCGGCAACAGCTCGCCTCAGGAATCGGGAATGACAGAACACAATATTGCAAATACTGTAGACTCAGGTTTTGGGCTCCCACCGTTTTCTCAAATGAGTCAAGACACATTTTCCGCTTGTCAAAATGTGAATGTTGCCGGTGCAAATTCACTGCCGAAAAGCACTGAGGAACATGTTTCAGACACCAGTGCATTGTTATTACAATTAATGCAACAAATGGGACAAAAGCTTCAAAAGTTAGACACAATGGAACAAAATCTTCAAAAGTTAGACACAATGGAACAAAATCTTCAAAAGTTAGACACAATGGAACAACACCGGAGACAAACACAGCAACAGTGAGACACAATGGAACAAAATCTTCGGAAGTTAGACCCAACACTTGAACAAACACGTGAAGATTTAAGTACTGCGTTACATAACATTGAATCGAAATGTCAAAAAGTCTGTAATGACGTAAAAACACAAATTTGTTAGAATTCCCAACCTATTTTTTCGCGCCTGAAAATGCATTACAGAATCACGAAGCAGCCATAAAAGAACTGCAAACTGTTGTTCATGAAAATAACGACACCTTGCAAGCTAAAATTGACTCAGTTGCATCTACCGATTCGGTTATGCGACTTGCAAAAACTCAGGAAAACTTAGACACAGTAGATACGATTTCAACACAAATGGACACTCTGAAACTTGGTTCAGAAAAACACACAGAGGAAATAATTTCACTAACGGATAAAGTAGCCAAACTTTCAGATCAGTTCACTAACTTATCTACAAAGGTAGATGATGATCTGAATGACACAAGACCGTAGTAATAAATATGACAGAGATTACCATAGAAACAGACAATATGGGAACAAAAACAATTATTATCAAGGGAGACAGAATAACTGTAGACGCAACGGTCCAGCGCGCAGTTACGATTCAGGGAGACATTCTAGACCATGTGACCAACAAGAAAGAAATTACGGAATCTACCGTTATGACGACAGACGATATAATCGTAACAACAGACCAGAATTTAATCAGAACTGGCGGGTTTCAAACAGGGCAGGGCCCTCTCGACAAGGTGAATTTGTAGAAGTTAGATCTCCTAATCCCAATAACGACGCGCGCCAACAAAGAGACAGACAATGACTCGCACCGCAGGTAGCCACGTGCGCCCGCTGGCTCCGAGAAAAATAACATAAGACGCTAGCCTTGAGTAAAATTTTAGCATTCCTTATGGACGTATACAACATGATAATTGCTTTGAAGTTGAAACTCTGCGCACTAGAGCGTAAAGGATTACACTACATTTCACATGTAAAACCGTTTATTGAAAGATAATCTGCTTTTTAACTTTGTCTTTGCCATACTTTACATTACTAGTATGCTTTGTCAGACTTAGAATCTGTTAACATGCAACAATGTTTAAAGTTAACTATCCAGTCAACAACCAAAGAGAACTTATTTAAACAGAAATTACGAATGCATTCTTATAGTGAACAGACGTCACAGTGTTATTGTTTGTGTACATTCTTGCTTGTTAGTTCCACGATTACGTAACGACTATAAGGCTCACATACTTAGAACATTTACCAGTACTGCTAATGAGATTTTAATGCAACATTTTGGTTTACTTGAAAATACGTTCTGGATTTACTTTCTGTGAGATACCAGATGACACAGTGGTTAGTTTATGTGACAGCTACACGATTTACAATGTTGCTTTTGCGCTGTATCTATTTTATATCTGCACAGTTTTTCTGTATTATTCTGGAAAGTAAAAAAAGAAATGGTTCAAATGGCTCTGAGCACTATGGGACTCAACTGCTGTGGTCATCTGTCCCCTAGAACTTAGAACTACTTAAACCTAACTAACTTAAGGACATCACATACACCCATGCCCTAGTCAGGATTTGAACCTGCGACTGTAGCAACAGCGCGGCTCCGGACTGGAGCGCCTCGAACCGCACGGCCACCGCGGCCGGCCAGGAAAGTAAAACATGTTTTAGTAGTAACTTTTGTGGTATAGCTACAATGAGACAGCCTTTTTCGTAGCACAACAATACGTTACATTATAGTACTTTCTTGATCACAATAAGGTACGCAATAACTACGGTATCTATACGCAAAGCATTTCACTTTCGTTTATGATGCGGTAAGTACATTGACTTCAGCAGAACTTTGCTTACAGAGGACGGTAACTACGACAGTTCCACAGAATTATCTTACAGCAAGACGCACATTTAGCGCTACAGGACACGCATTTGAGGGATTAATTTTGTACTTAAACCATTTATTTTTCAAGATTTTTGAATTACAAAGAAAGTTTTTCGTGATACATTTCATTCCATTGCTGTAATCTGTAACACCTGGGGGTATAATTACATTAATCCTCAGGGGGGTACACGCCTACTTTGTGTAGCATGTGTTTAGCAAGGACAAGGAGCCCTAGCAAATATGGTATTTTCTTATACAACTTTACACATCGGTACCATATTTCTCTAACACATAAATTACACAGCTATCTGATCATTTAACTGAGAGAGACAAACATTTATTTTACTACATCAGTGACAGATGTTTACGTAATTACACAGATGGATAACTTCACACTTATGAAATTGTATTTTGTCTGTCCTTTGTGAACTGTTCATATATTTTTCGGAACCATTGTGATACTATGAGAGCTTTGAGTGGTGTATTTGGTAAGGGATCATGATTTTTAAAGTACGTTGGAGGTAGATGACACTATTGAAATGAGCAGAGAATTTTTTTTAGGTTTAGACATTATTGCAGAAAGCTACGAAGTTTTTGAGATTTGACTGAGGTGTTATTTTGTTGTTGTTATGACGACGATGTGTATGTGTATTATGCTGTTGAGGTATGTATATGATCAATAAGCTGATGCTACATGAGGAATTTGATTATGTTACATATTTATAATGATGAAATATTGAAGAATGTCTACGAATATGTATATGTGTAATAAGGTAAGGAATAATGAGTAGTGGTTAGGGACGCTGATTTGTGATAAAGCATGTTGGGAACCAAGAATCGTACTTTAAGAGTTATGAAATGTGTGTAAATGCGTGAATGTATTACAATGCCAACGAAAATTTTTTGGACACTGTTGTATTTATAGGATTTTGTTTCTACACATTTGTAACGCAAATTCTCGACCTGTGAAATTTTTTATATGAGACTGTCACTGTAGCGCAAACTGCTGTCGTAAATATTTCGATAAGAAAGCTAAGTGACCTTTACGTAATGCGTTATGGTCGAACAGCTGTGCGAGTCGCCTGGAGAAAAAGCCATTAGGTAAAAAAAAAAAGCATTAAGCACGCTATTGACATTCCATTGTAGAAAGCATCGCAAATACGACGCGCTCATTACTTGGAAACATATAGTACTTTGTGCTACTTACTGAAATGCTTATTAATTGATGGAAAATATTCTTACATTTGCAAACCTGATAACGACAAGTGTCTTTCTATGAGAGTTGAGAGCTACTGACTTACGTACTGCCACATAGCTATTGAATGATGTTTTTATGCTTTGCTTTGCGTAATTGCTTATTTCATTTGATATCTGTTTTCCAGCTGTGTTGCAGCACTGGTTTTATAAAATGAACTTAAATGCATTTGCTAATGTGAAAACTTTCTGTCAACAGATCTATTAAGTAATTATTTTTTGATCCACATTCTTCGAAAAAGGAGCTCTTGGAATGGAAAGAACAATAAGAAGGGACTAATAACAGTAACTGCATATATAATTTTCTTTTCAAGTATTTGGTAATTTTTGTAGAATTAGTTTTTGTGGTGCACCACTTTAATGACATACATATTAAGATGTGAACAGACATTTCCCTTATCTGCATTGTTGTCTTTAGTGTACTATTTTTCCTGCTTGAGCTTTGTAATGTTTAGGTATAAGTTATTGCATTTGCTGCTGCTGCTTGCCAGGCATAGTGTTACTGAATTTGACTTTATATTACTCTGTTAAGCCAGTTTTACTACTGATTTATTTTTATTGTTTGCTGCACATTGCCTTATATTAGTTGTAATATTGCAATTGCTCTGCTAATTTATTTTAGTGCTGCTTGCTTTGCCAATTTGAATTTTTTTTCATTGCTGTTTGTATCAATTGTTTTTTGCTGCTGTATTGCCTTGTCCCTTAGTATATATATCTGAGCTAAATAGATTTAAGTTAGCATAAGAGGGGGTAGACTATATAAGAGAATGAGTTGCGATGAATTGGAAGAAATGCATAGAGAAGTTATATGAAAAAAGTACAGAAAGCAGGTATAGATAGGACTTTTTGGGAATAATGATGAACGAAGGGAGATCTCCAAGAAAAAGGAAAGGTTTTGTTTGCAAAATACTGCAGTATCAAATGTTACACTGAAAACAAACCCTGTCCTTTCCCCCTGTGTTATTTTGCTATGTGTTTGTGTACTCTTGTATATTTGTGTTTTTCCTGTCTTTATGTTTTTAGCTAATACGATTTATGTTGTAGAATTTTTCTAGTACTAAGGTAGATTCACTATGATGAGGAATACTGTTATCCTCAAATATAATTTGCATTAATAATATGTTATTCACTTTGTAAAGATGTTTAGACATTATTAATTCTGTTCTGTTTCTGTGCTCAAGTGCGAAATTACTGTTTCGAAAACTATTCTCATTATTTTATGTATTTACTTATGTCAAAATTCCTGTAACACTGATGTATCTGTTTATTTCTATTCTTTTGTAAAGCCTGTTTTAATACAATGTTATCTGTATTATTATGTTTTTAATGATGTATTTTGTACCTTTGTTATTGTATTCTTATGTTATCAAATTGTAATTGACACCAGTACATCAAATTAAGTAACTTGTAAGTTACATTTCACTGCACACGTTTCTGTTGGTCATAGTATGTGGACAATATGTGAGAAGTTGGGACTTGTTAGTGTTTGGATGTGTGTTGATAATTCAGCAAGGGACTGGTTAACAGCATTGCTGGTTCTAAGGACATTTCATAAACTTTGTAAGTGCACAAGTGGTGGTTTATGGACTTGCTATATTGTCCGCAAGACTCTTCTATGGTGATTGTGCACCTGCACAGTCGCAACAGATGGCTGCTGGCCGCCTCTACAAGGACTAAAGTGGGTCTACTACACATTTGATAGCTCACCAATACCATTATTTCTACAAGGACTACAGTGGGTCTGCACCTCAGGTGGCCTACCAATACCATACTCTCTACCAGGACTACAGTGGTCTGCTCTGTGATGACCTACCTACCAATATTCTTCAAAACTTCGAATGACTCTGCTGTGGGTTTGCTCTGTCGTGGCCCATTACCTGTCTGCATATCGAGAGTCAGCACTGTCTTTCTGTTGGAAGGGCAACACTACTTCTTTAAGACTGCATGGAAATCCACTACTTCCATGTGCATTTTCTTTTATTGCTCAGACTTTGAGAAAAACACTGCAATTTTACTGTGATGAATGATCAGGACTGTCTTTATGGACTGTGAGAAAATTTTAGCTTTTGACCAACATTGTATCAATAAGTGTGTGCATTTGATATCTTTGGTATTGTAATTATGAAAAATCTTATCAAATCATTATTGGCCACTGCCCAAAACAATTTGTACAATTTTTTTGTGGGGAGCATCGGGGCTTTGTTTATGTTTTCTTATTGGCAACGTTACGTAGCGCTCTGTATGAAAATCACTAACTGTGCTGTGTGCAGTCTGTGTCTAGTTTGCATTGTTGTCTGCCATTGTAGTGTTGGGCAGCGGCAGCTGGATGTTAACAGCGCGTAGCGTTGCGCAGTTGGAGGTGAGCCGCCAGCAGTGGTGGATGTGGGGAGAGAGATGGCGGAGTTTTGAAATTTGTAACACTGGATGTCATGAACTGCTATGGATATTATGTTTTTTCAACACTATTAAGGTAAATACATTGTTTGTTATATATTAAAACCTTTCATTTACTAACTATGCCTACCAGTAGTTAGTGCCTTCCGTAGTTTGAATCTTTTATTTAGCTGGCAGTAGTGGCGCTCGCTGTATTGCAGTAGTTCGAGTAACGAAGATTTTTGTGAGGTAAGTGATTTGTGAAAGGTATAGGTCAATGTTAGTCAGGGCCATTCTTTTGTAGGGATTATTGAAAGTCAGATTGCGTTGCGCTAAAAATATTGTGTGTCAGTTTAAGGACAGTCATGTAAAATTTTTCTGAGGGGACGTTTCAAGAGATGTTAAGCACAGGGAAAACCAGGAAGATAGAGTACAGCATCATGTAACGTATTGACAGCAGTCTTCTTGAAGAGTGATGAAGGGTGATGGTGATCCCTGTCCTCAGGTCACCGAAAAGAGGAGTATTGAGAAAGCTGGTAGAAGTAAAAAACTGAGGAGGTAATACTGATCTTGGCAGTTAACAGCCAGTACTCCGAGATGACAAGGGAGGAATTACAGAGCTGCCATAGAGGGAAGGTAACTTACGGTATGTCCAGCCAGGGTGATAAGCACTGGTCTGGACAAGTACATGGTGCAGTTATTTTTAGTCAGGAGGAAAGAAATAGACTGTCCAAGTGACATCGTGGAGCCAAAATTGAGCTTGCAAGAGGTAAGGATGCATTGGATCTTCTCCACCTACGAAAATTTTTATAGTAGTAGCAAGTTGTTTGAGTAGGCACTATTTGTAGAAGCAAAACGTATAGAGCTCGAGGGGATCGGAATTTTAATCAGTGGAACTGCGTGTAACATAGGACGACCAACTTTCCATCTGCCAGCGTAAATTTCAGGAGTCACGCAATTGAGTGTTACATAGCCACAGCTGTACTGGCCAGAAGCAACTTTAGAGTTTTGCCAAGGCAGAATCCGATCTTGTCAAACCAAACTCTAGAGTCAGGTCTGTTGAGATCCATAAACCAGTTCATTTCATTGCAATAGGGACGCATATCAGCTGAGCAGCTTGTGCAGCATGTCGCTCAGTATAGGGAAAGGTAAGGAGGAAAAGTCGCAATTGTTTTGAGCACCTCTGTGCCAAGTGCCGTTGCAGCCTTAACATTGTTGTGTGTTGTTTTCATTCTGATCAGGCGGAGAGTCAGTTCCAAGAGGGAACCGACAGAATTCCAAAATCCAGTTGATTTGATACCAATGGCATAAGACAGGTAGGTAATGGGTTGACTGAGCATTAAGTGGAGTGGTCATCCAACAAGGAATTTTTATGTTTTGTCTCATGTCGTGGGTTTTAAGAGGACTAGGCCACATCTAAGATTTCTAACAGTAGTAGAAAATATGCCATAAGTACACGCCAAGCCAAACAAGTTTAAGAGTAGTTAGGGGTCGACCTGTGGACCAGGTCTTTCTGAAGGGGGGGGGGGGGGGATAATGTAGTGGCACCACTGTTTAAGATAGGAAAAAGTTAGATTCGGTGCAATATTTCTGAGCACACAAGTTATAGCCAGGCATGGGCCAGTTCACAATAAGTTATGCTTACCAGCAGTTGGGAAGTAGAATGGAGGCCGCAGAGCCATAGAACAACTGAAAAGAGTAAATGCAGCAATTTGAATGGCGCAAGTTACAGGCAAAAGGGGCCCAATGGCCCAACCTAGGTGTTATGAGTACATGACTCAGAGTGGCGCGCTAGCAAAACAGAGGAGCCCAGCCACACATAATTAGGTGCCGGTTATGGGGCGCCAGCATTCCAGTCCATGGCAGTTCGCTGGTTCGGCCTCTGAGGCCAGTGCGGGGTCCGTAGCCAGCCAGTGGCGGGCCACTGGATGGCTCGTTACTGCGGGCAGTCTTGTTGGCTCCTAACACAAGCCGGAGGCATCTCGAGGCAAAGGCCGCTCAGTTAGCTGCTGGCACATCCTGATGTTATCAAAACACCGCTGCTGTACACAGCCGGCACGCCACAGTACATTGCGTGGGTCACTGAGGTAGCTCAAATGGCTCTGAGCACTATGGGACTTAACTACTGTGGTCATCAGTCCCCTAGAACTTAGAACTACTTAAACCTAACTAACCTAAGGACATCACACACATCCATGCCCGAGGCAGGATTCGAACCTGCGACCATAGCAGTCGCGCGGTTCCGGACTGCGCGCCTAGAACCGCTAGACCACCGCGGCCGGCCCACTGAGGTAGCCCTTCCGTGCCAAGCTGCTTTGGAGATAGCGAAGTGGCGTCCTCAGCATCTCGGGATCCTGTGACATGGACATAGTGAAACGTAGCACTGTAGCTGCAAATAATAAATCACTTGAAGATTATGGTCCCAGATTTAATACAGCGCATCCTGACAGTTTTCAACCATGTCCAACATTCCTCCACTGCCCACCAACATCTACATTTGGCATTGACGCCTACATATGCTACAAAAGATATGTTGGTGACATCATACATTTGTATAAACGGTACCAACGGCCAGCTGCAACTTTTCAACATGACTTTAACAAAATGCACCCCAGTATTCAGTGTACAATAGAATACCACTTTGGCTTTACACACCCACTTTAAATTAGGAAATTTTAACATATTTAGAAAACCAACTACGATTAGTTCTATTATTCATTGCTCTTCACTCCATCAAAGCAGCAAAAAATGGCAGCTCTTTGTTCTATGCTTTACTGTGCGGCCAGAGTCCCTCTCTGAAAAGAAAAATACCAGGGTGAGTTGGATACTATTAAATTCATAGCACATGCTAATGGCTACCAGCCAAATGTTGTTGATGTTCATCAGTCAGTGCAATCGAAAGCTGCTTCGAACGATCTGTATGGGATTACACTCTCATCTACAAATAATGATAATCCTAAAAAAACATATTGCAGGATCCCATATGTAGGTGTTATATGCCGACACACACCAAACGGGCAAATTCTTTGAGTCCCTGAAAACTATCTTTGGTCCAAGAGTTGGGAAGATAGCACCAGTCTATAACAAAGATAAGAGTTGTTGGCTGACGCAACAGAGTGACATCCTGTCTCGGAGGGCGGAACATTTTAATGACGGCCATCAGACAACCGATATTCCATACATAGAAGCACTTGAAGACCTGCCAGTTGAGGAACAACTTGCGGATGCTCCTTCCTACGATGAATTCATTTCAGCACTGGCTAAGCTGAAAAATGGCAAAACAGTAGGATTAGATAACTTGCCATCAGAGCTATATAAATATGGGGGGCCAAACATCAAGAAACCATTGTTTGTTCTGATCTTAAGGATTTGGGAGTATGAAATTATTCCACAAGACTGGAAAGATGCTTGTATTTCCAAGATCTATAAAGGCAAGGGTGACATATCAGACTGCAGCTCCCACAGGGGCATTTCTCTTCTCTCCGCAGTGGGAAAAGTCCTTGCCCACATAATTAACACCCGGTTAACACACTTTGCAGAAAAACTGCTACCAGAGACCCAGTGTGGCTTTCGCCCAAGCAGAGGCACAGTGGATCCCATATTTGTTGTCAAACAAACGCAAGAGAAAAGCTTAGAGCAACATCGGCCTTTGTTCATGTGCTTTGTAGACCTGGAAAAAGCTTTTGATCTTGTCCGACGGGAAGCTCTCTGGATCATACTAAAGAAAACTGGGTGCCCTGACAAAATTGTCAGTTTGATTCGGCAGTTTCATGAAAACATGATGGCAAAAATCCACCATGTGGACAAGCTCTCAGAACAGTTTCCCGTGACATGTGGTGTAAAACAAGGCTGTGTTCTGGCTTCCACACTCTTCTCACTTTACTTCGCAGTTGTTATGAGAGACGCGACCAAAGCCTGTAGTAATCAAATTAGTCTCGACACAAGGACAGACAAAAGTGTCTTCATCATCTCTCGCCTCAAAACAAAAAGTCGCGTAACCAAACTATCTATCTTAGAGATTCTCTACGCGGATGATGTATGAATGATGGCTAATTCTTGCGAAACTCTTCAGACTTACATAAATCTGCTAAATGCCTCCTGCAGAAGATTTGGCTTAGCCATTGGCATCACTAAGACGCAAGTTCTCAAACAGCCACTTAGAGGTCTTAATGCAGATGACTCCAGTATTGAGATAAATAACAAACCCTTGCAAAATGTGTCAAATTTCAAATACCTAGGAAGCCAAATTAGAAGTGACAACAGCCTGACAACGGAAATCGCAGCGCGTATAGCCAACGCAGCCTCAGCCTTCGGTAAGCTTAATGACCGAGTATGGAAATCACATGATCTCAAACTACAAACAAAAATTGCAGTCTACAAAGCAGTAGTATTATCCACCTTACTCTATGCCTCGGAAACCTGGTGCTGTTACAAAGATGACATTAAGAAGCTAGATAAATTTCATCTTCGATGTCTGAGATCAATTCTGCGCATCAAATGGGAAGACCGTGTCCCAAACACGGAGATTTTGCGCCGCGTGAAACTGGCTGGTGTTGAAGCTTTAATAATGAAACATCAACTGAGATGGAGTGGTCACATAGTACGCATGGATGACAGTAGGCTACCTAAAGCGGTGTTCTACTCGCAGCTCTCGTGCGGGAACAGGAGGAAAGGTGGTCAACACCTGCGATATAAAGACACCATTAAACGCCAACCTGCAGCCTGTGGCATTCCAAGCAACCGTTGGGAGGAGCTAACATTGCGCCTATCGGAGTGGCGATCAACTGTACATAAGAGTATCGAACAATTCGAGCAAAAGCGTCTAATGAACCTGGATGCTAAAAGAGAGCTCCGAAAATCTCAGCTCAAGCCTGTCTACACGTATACTAACAACTCTGCTGGTCAACTTCAATGTGCTTCATGCAACAGGATATTCAAAGCGAAATTCGGATTCGCGAGCCACATCCGAGCCTACCACAACAAGGACAGAGAAGACTGACGGAGTCGCTGTCGCCGGACACGGCGAGGAGGACATCATCATCATCTGACAGGATTGACAAATGGCTTAGAAAAGAGCGGGCTATACCCGCCTTCTACACCCCGTATAAGATCGAGCACAACTGAAGCACCACAAAACCAGAGAAATCGCTACGCATAGTCGGGTGTCTATCGCATCCAGTGCAGTGAGTGCGCTTCCGCATACATAGGCCAAATGAGTGGCTCATTTAACATACGGTTCAGAGAGCATCAATATCATAGAAAATCCAAATCTGCTCTCACTAACCACCTGAAGGAAATAACCATCCCATTTCAAACATAAACACAAATTGCAGCGTTCTACATATTCAACGTAAGGGCCGGGTTTTGCACATTTTAGAAGAAATAGAAATCATACACAGCATTCGCCGTGATCCGTCTGGCATTTTGAACGAGCAAACTGCGCTTAAGCACGCAGTTCTGCTGAATAACTTTTCTTTTTTGAAGCAGCGTCCAGCCTCATTTCCTTCTCTTTCTTGTCCCTGATTACTGTACGCCATACATGTATATTTCTTAATTGTGTCAGTGATTTTTTCGTCATAATTTTTGTAGCCTTCAATAGGTTTAACGAATGTACGGGTCTGTTTCCTAGAGTGACGTCTGCAAGATCCACCCAATTCATTTTACTTGGCTGTAAAATTGTCCTCACGTAATAGAAGTTTACGTGTTTTTCATTTTATCCCATCATTATGGCGCATTATTGTTCTGCAGCATTATCTGTGCCTTCACTAATTAAAAATGTAACCGTCTTTCATGATGTAAAATGCGTGTCAAGTCCTATCTCATGTAAGCCTCGATTAGTTGTCGACTGTTGGTTAGCAGGTCTTAAATTGACCCACTTTCGATGTGTTCTTTTAGCGCTATTGCTGCTAGCAATTAATTAGCATATTACTTTCTGGCAGTATGTACTGTAAAGTTTCGCTACTTTCCCTGTTGGTCAGCAAAGGGAGGTTGTAAATAGGAGTGGCACATGTACATGTTCTTTTAACTGATGACTGTGGTGCGTTGATCCACGTTGCCACTTATACATCCGCACTAAATGAACAACTTGTTTGCCACTCAGGTAACAGGAGAGTTTCATTCCACTTTACGGTATATATACAAATTTTATATCGCAGCTTCCACTCACTTTTACCACAGTCCTGTACCGACCTGTTCAATAGGCTCCTTTATTACGCATAATGCACTTTTAACTTATTTCGCGTATTTTTTATGTGATTTTTGTCTTTCCTTGATTTTAAATGTAAATCACTAATTCAAATTGTGAACGGCCGGGCTAGTGGCACCGCGTTCTTCTCTCAGTCAGTAGATGGCAGCACATTTGCCACTCTGGTTTACAAGTTTGCTTCGTCTTTCCCATCCGCTACTCCCTGTTCTGCGCTCATAGGAAGCGCACCACGCCTAGTACACGTCCACCGCGGCGCTCGGGGGTCACTGCACCAAGTGTAAGTGTCCTGTTATTTTTTGTATATTTCCCTACAGACAGTCGTCCTTAGTACTGTTCGGTATCACTTCCGCATTGACATAGGTTTCACAGCACCTAGCCCGACCGTCGGTTTTTGAAATGTTTTTCGAACTTTTTTATGGAATTTTTGGTTTCTTATGTGTTGCTGCGTGTGAAAGTTATCTCCCATCTCTTGCTATTTCCAGTACGACACCTGAAGATGGGCTTATAAGAGCCCGAAACTGGTCGTGTGATAATAAAAGAACTTTACAACTGAAGCGGTATTTTCAGCCTCTGGTATAATGCTCAGTTGCGGATGTTTGTCCAACAGGACTTTTTCCAGATAGATTAGTTTTCAGCATTATGAATGAGAGTATAGTGTCAGTTATATGACTGGATTCGTGATTTCCTGTCGGAGAGGTCACAATTCGTAGTAACTGACGGAAAGTCATCGAATAAAAGAAAAGTGATCTCTGGCGTTCACCACGGTAGTGTTCTAGGCCCTCTGCTGTTCCTTATCTATATAAACCATTTAAGAGACAATCTGAGCAGTCGTCTTAGGTGTTTTGCGGATGATACTGTTGTTTAAAGTTTAATAAAGTCATCAGATAATCAAAAGAAATTTCGAAACTATTTAGATAAGGTATCTGTATGGAGAGAAAATTGGCAATTGACCCTAAATAATGAAAAGTGTGAGGCCATCCTCAAGAGTGCTAAATTGAATCCGTTAAACTTCGGTTACACGATAAATCAGTTAAATCTGAAGGCCGTAAATTCAGCTAAATGCCTAGGAATTACAATTACGAACAACTTCAATTTGAAAGAACGCATGGAAGAAGGTGTGAGGAAGGCAAACCAAAGACTGCGTTTTACTGGCGAACACTTAGAAAATGTAACAGGTATACTAAAGAGGCTGCCTCCACTACGCTATTCAGCCGTCTTTTGGAGTACTGCAGCGCGGTGTGGGATCATTATCAGATACGATTAGCAGAGTATATATAGAAAGTTAAAAGAAGAGGAGAACGTTTTGTGTTATCGACAAATAGGGGGACAGTATCACTATCATGATACAGGATTTGGGGTGGACATCATTAAAACAAAGACGTTTCTCGTTGCGATGGAATCTTCTCACGAAATTTCAATCGACTGCTCTCTCCTACGAAAGAAAAATATTTTGTTGACGCCGACGAACATAGATAGAAACGATCATCATAATAAAATAAGGGAAATCAAAGCTCACACAGAAAGATATAGGTGTTTGTTTTCTCATCGTGCTCTTCGAGATTGGAATAATAGAGGGTTATTGTGAAGGTGGATCCTGGAATGAAGACACCACTGCTTGGATAGAAAATTTCAGAATGGCAATGAGTTGGTTCATAATCACAGTTTTTTTATGTGGTTATTCTTATGAGTAATGCTCGTAAAATGGCAATGCTCTGCATGACATTTGTTTGGAGATCTTTAATATATCTGTGTCATGAAAGTCGAGAGCCGTTTCGAAGTGTTGGGTGCCAGATGTCTACTAGGTTTCCTAAGAGCTATGATCAATATTTAGGGGTTTGACACTACAACAAATGTGTTTCACAATAGCGAAGATGAAGAAGTGTTTAGAGCTCTTAACGCATGCACTTTAGAGTCCATGTTTACTTGTCATTTTTTTCTTGTTTTGGTCAGTACCGACACCACTCAAAATAAACAAAAAGAAAGAGCTTTCAGTAGAAGAAACTCGTTTCACGGTTTCAGAGGTAAATAAATTCTTATACCTATTAAATTATTCTGCAGTCCTTGCTTACTAGAATAATTTATTCCAAATGGTCGTTCCTGTCATATCCCTGAATATGGACCATTCCTCCTGCGACACCCTCTACATCACCCGTCAAAGTACTTCACGTCCAGATTGTTTAAGAGAAGAAATTTCCATGTGACTTCCTTTCAAACATAACTTTACAGTGCCGCGTCAAACGTTCCTCATTGCTGTCCACATTACAATAAGTAAAGTAACATTCAAAACTGAGTATTACAAACAACAAATCTGCGGACTAGTTACACACGTGCGCTATACCAAATACCTGTGGCCTTATCTATTAATATTTCAAGATGATTCTTACAAAACTCCCTTAAAATCATTGAGCTCTACTTCAGATAACAATTTGTTAGATATTTTGATATAGTCTACAAACGGGAAACCACGTTATAACCATCTTAAGAGAAGCATTAGCAGTGATCAAGAATTTTAAAAAAATTATGCATTACTAAATCAGGACAGGAAATCTTACTGCCTGACGAGAACAAAATGTGGTCCACATTCTGTCTCTCCAAAACTCTACGTGCATGCGATTTAAATTCGTTGCGGTAGCTGTTAGCTCCGCACTGCGTAACCTGGTTCCCAGCGCCTGTATTTTCCTCATGCAGCTCTTAAAATTTGTGAACGAGCACTTGTACAGCGTCGCATGGAAAATGAATATTTCATTTCACAACAAGCGCGGAATATGAAGTACCGCATATTAAATGAACTAACAGCTCGCACACCGTGTGAACGAAAGCAGATGAACGAATTCATCAGCGGTCCACCACCGTCACTACCATCATAATACCACACGGAAGACAGTTTTATTTATCAATTTACTGATGTAAGTCACCATCCACAAGGGACCTGCTTTCGCTTGATGTACTTACTTGTCACTATAATCACATGACCAACTGCCTCGCTAACAAACAAATTGGCTTTATATTTTTATGATTCTTTTGAGTAATTATAAATATTCTCAAGGCTCAAAGAACGTGAGGAAAACGTCAAGCTATTTTCTGTTTTCCTGTAAATATTCAACGTCCACGTATATCTAATCGGAAGTAACTGCACACCAATTAGTGGACATTAATGTGAGGTGTGTTCAACCTCCACTTTTATGTCGGCTTGACCTCTTTTGGAAAAAACTTTCAGTGAGGTGCGTGAATATCTGTGGAGGAATGGCAGCCCATTCTTTCTCAACAGCCAAAACCAGAGAAAGTACTGGTGTCTGATGCTGCTGTCGGGAGCGTCGTCGATGTTCTCACCCCAGAGGTGTTCCTTTGGGATCAGGTCGGCGTCCTGGGCCAGTCCATTTCAGAGAGTTAGTTAGTCGCACGTTCCACAGATCATTTGAACGTTTTCTCCGTCGAAATGTTGTAGTACTGTTGTCTACAGTGTGAGCACAGGTCACTAATGTCAACATTAATAAAAAACCTATTACTTTTAGTCCTCCCTATGCAACTTTTTTTTAAATATTATTTTTTACGGGCAACCAGTTTTTAAGTAAAAATTCATCAATGGAATAGGAGTTCTCGAGGAGAAATAATTTTAAGTTTGGTTTAAAACTTTCCTATTCACTTATTACCCACAATATACAAGCACAACGCTGTTTGACTGCTATACGTTGACAACGTGACTTCCAATAATTAACACGAAAGAATGGCCGAATTGCAAGAAATCTTAACAGTGACACAAATCCAAAAAGGATGAAATTAAAGAAATATGAAAGTGCCTCCAATTCTGTTAATTGCCTAAACGTATTTTAGTCACGAATCCCAACAGTGTTAACCCCATTCTTTTTCGTAACACTTCGTAACACGGACTACAGCAATTACAGCAAGTAGCGACTACAGCCATCTAAACGAAAAGATTGTAACTACTACAGACTCTAACTACTAGGAGGCATATGGTTAGCGAAAGAAAGATTTTGTTGAAGAGCAAATAACGTATTTAGAAGATTTTACCTTACTCATGTGACATCCAGTTCCAAATATTTTATAATTGTCAATAATAGCATTGCCTAAACACTATCATCCAAGCATCCATCATCATACAATTCCTAGCGTATTTTCTTATGAGCACGTCATTTCATCTCACTTTACAATGCATATCCTACCAACACATAGTCTCCACTAAGAATATCATGTCCATACACTTACCTATAAACTCGCTAACAGCTAGTCCGTCCAACCACAAAATCTCTTGCCGATGGCGCAAAGCGCTGTCAGCGATATTAACATAGTCTATAGCGCTGCCAACATACAAACAGGCTACTTACAATAGGTACCCACATAACGTCAAAGGGTAAACACCGCATGTTACTCTTACCGCTCGCTTCTGTGAAAAAACTTTCTTCTAAATTATGAGTTATCCAAGAAAATTATTGCATCCGACATTATTGAGCGGAAATATGAAAAGTATGTCAGAAGGTTGATTCGTTTGTTTGCAAAATTATCAAATATGCGAAGAGGAAAAGTAGTTGATTTTAAGTGTTTGAGAAGATCCGTAGTATGCATCTTTCAACCCAAGTTTTCATCAGCATGTACACCCATTAATATGGAGCATTCTAACCTATCTCTTGACTCCTGATTATGCGTTACATTGCTACATCCTCCCACCACTTTAAGCTCAGATTTGGAAGGCGTTTCCTCTGACTGTCAGCCTTCAAGTATCGACCATCGACGAGTGTGCGTCGGTTTCCTGTACGCTGAATGACTAATCCGGTCTCCTGCCTTCCGATCAACTAAAACATCCAAGTACGGTAGCCTGCCGTTCTCCTCCGTTTCGATGGTAAATTTAATGTTGGGGTGGACACCATTTACATGATCGACAAAAGAGTGATCAATCACAACCAGTCTCAATTATTCGTGTTTTATTAAATACACAATGCATTTTGGACCCTATGGGTCAATTATCAGGTGTAATTTCTCTTAATACATTTTTTTCCTGGGTGAGGTGAATGCATGTTTCACTGTAAGTAGGCTGTATAGGTTTTTATATGGGTAACGCCACATAACGCTCTATATGAAAATCACTGACTGTGTTGTGTGCAGTCTGTGGCTGGTTTACATTGTCGGAGTAGTCGCCATTGTAGTGTTGGGCAGTTGGCTGTTAACAGCGCATAGCGTTGTGCAGTTGAAGGTGAGCCGCCAGCAGTGGTGGATGTGGAGAGACAGATGGCGGAGTTTTGAGAGCGGATGATCTGAATGTGTGTCCATCAGAGACAGTAAATTTGTAAGACCGGATGTCACGAACTGATATATATATAAATATATATTATGACTTTTGAACACCATTAAGGTAAATATATTTTTGGTTCTTTATCAAAATCTTTCATTTGCTAACTATTCCAATCAGTAGTTAGAATCTTTTATTTAGCTCGCAGTAGTGGCGCTCGCTGTATTGCAGTAGTTCGAGTAACGAAGATTTTTGTGAGGTAAATGATTCATGAAAGGTATAGGTTATTGTTAGTTAAGCCATTCTTTTGTAGAGATTATTGAAAGTCAGATTGCGTTGCGCTAAAAATATTGTGTGTCAGTTTAAGCACAGTCATTTATAATTTTTCTACAGGGACGTTTCACCACATAATCCACAAACTTTTTAGCACCATCATATATTCTTCTCTCCATCCTGTTGGTTCACACCACTTCACTCAAGAGGCACATTTGCATATATATATATATATATATATATATATATATATATATATATATATATATATATATATATAACATAGTATATATATACAACATAGTATATGGACAACAACACACATACACACACACATATAAATATATATATGTATATATATATATATATAAAAATTGCTGGATAAATCTCATGGGATTAATGATTTTTAGGAAATCACAGAGCTATATTTTAAGTGACATACAAGTTTAGTAAATAATTTTCATATATATCTGAGTGGTGACCTCATATCAATAGTGGATTCAAATGAAAAACTATCTAACAATAAATAATATAGGTAGTGCGAGCAGAACATCAGATACAGAAAAACACTTACAACCGAATTTCTTTCAGCTCCACAAGAACTCACGAAAACTAACAGCAAATATTCATGTTCTAAATTTTCAAAGTTCGTAAGCACCGTCTCCCGCTATCAGTCGCTATATAATCTATTGTTCAACATTCTGAATAACCACTGCAAAAGAACATGCAACAACTTCGTTATATGCACATGAATGCAACTATCACCTGCGGCAAATAATCAAATTTCAGAGCTGCCTCTAATCCCATAGACTAATTTAAAGTTCATACAGTCGCTCAAAATCAGTCACCAAAAACACAGTCAAATGGTACAAGTACAACAAAAAGATAAGGTCGGTAACTCACGCTCACAGTATTATACTAAATCCAAAGGAATCTTGTATGTAACTCGCACACACACACAAAACTGTTAGAACTCCATCGTAAAGTATGTAACCACCATTGTTGCTCAGCTCTGCAGCCACTCAACAAAATCGCACTGGCCAACATGAATCAAAGTTGAAAGGCGAAGAAAGACCATCGAATAATGACCATGAGTGCACTACTGATCACCCTTAAGTACGTTCTGTGACATCACAAAGTACTGAATCCAATTTAGTCGCTGAAGTAAAGACCACCATTCGAATTTAAAGCTAATTTTACATACATTTGAGACACTATGCAACAGAGAAAATTATTGCAGTGACAGTTTGACCTCTCATTAAAATAACAAATCAGTATTGAAGAAGCTATTAATAACATAAGGTCAGAAATACACTACCCATTACCTGCGGCTGCACTCACATATCAGAATTTTTGTTATGATAAGTGATCGTGAGTAAGTAGGTGCTATACATACAATGGCGTCAGCTGTCCTAAGGTGTCTGCCTTTCAGGTAGCCACAGTTCGTGTGATGTGCATCACTCTACCACCTTGGCCCAACACACGACGCTCGAAAATGCAGGACACACAGTGTCGTTGCCGAGTAGTGTGATTGGAGAGGCGTGGTAATTTATACCTTATACGATGTTGCTATGTGTATGTTATGCAGCAAATTTAAGAATCTTTCCACATCGTTTAAAATCAGTGGAGTAAAAAAAACCATTCCTTCTTTCACCCTCTTAGAAGTCAGCCTTTTTCTTCTTTTCTAAGCTTTCTAAGGTAGCCTATGTTCTTTCTTTGGGTTCCAGCTATCTCCTTATCAAATTTAATCGAAATCGGATTAGTCATGAAAACGTAACCTGCGGATACATTTTCCTATTTATAATATTAGTATGGAAATTAAACGGAAACATTGTGCAAGCATGAACTTTAAAGATTACATAAGGATTTGAGGAATTGATGCTACCTTCATATTACATGTACCTATGGAGTATTTACAGTATTGGGCATTTGTATTTAAACTTTTCATAACCTATCTGTAATTCTCTACAAGCAGGTCTTATTTGAAAAGCAGCTTGTTGAGTTGTTTACTGTCATATTGGGCTTCCAATTGACGTGTCATATGATTAAATTGTTCTAGTGGTTTGGTTGTCATTAATTTCACAATAAGCGGCAAGAATAACAAGATCAACTTTGTTAATATTAATGTGAAATCATCCTTGAAGTTGCAATGAGCTCGTGTCATAGTCACGATTTTTCTGGGGTACTTGTTTTTTTCCAGTACCTTATTTGTAGGGTCTGTAATATAGTTTCGTTGAGATACGTAATATTCATGTTCCGTTTCTTTCACCTTAGGTGTCAATTTTCCGTCACTATCCACTATTCAAGGGAGGATGATATGTCTCGGAATAGCTGCAGTACCAACTGAAGCGTAGCGCCTTCGCATCGCTCCTGTCACTTGTTAGGCTAAATTTACACTGCCCGCGACGCGATGCGATGCGATGCCGAGCCGAGCGGAGCGATGAAGCGCTGAAATCGCGTGACAATGGGCAGGCTTGGTTTAACAGTGGAAACCGAGCGATGACCGTTTAGACTGCAGGCTGGGCCGAGCGATGTGATGCGGTGCGATGCGATGACTCCGCTGTAGTCGCAACCGAGTTTGCGTTTCGCGCGAGTGTTTGGAGCGATTGCTTGTTTGCGTTTGCGTTTGGAGTAATTGCTTGCTTGCGATGGACGTCGAAAGACTAATTAACAATGTGCGTGAACGCCCCGTGTTGTGGGACCAGAAAAATAAATATAACCGCAATAGGGATTTTGTTCGTCAAGCACGGAACGAAATAGCTGAAGATTGTGGAACAGACAGAGTACAAAAAAGTAAAATAAATAGCTACAAGACTCCAAGAAATATGTAACACACACAACTTCGTTTATTTTCTAATTTTAATTGTGTATAGATACTATTACAGTATTTTGATAATGAAATGACGTTCACAATAGTTACAGTATTTGATAATTTTGACATGAAATATTTTTGCATTAATGACTGTTGAAATAGTTTTTGAAGGCCTCTCTGACACTCCTCGCTCTTCTTGAAGCACTACTGTTTGCTCTGTCATTATGGAAGCATGCTGCTAAAGCACTGTGTTCTGTTATGTCCTGGTCAATAGACAATTGAAGGGAAATGTCAGGCCCATCTTAACCGATTATTGTATTGTGCAAGACGCAGATGCACTGAATAATGTCTGCATGCTCTACAGAAGTGTCAATTTCCTTTCGGAGAAAACGCCACTTGCTGGCCATAATTCCGAAAGTGCGTTCCACCACCGTTCTAGCCCACGATAGCCTCCTGTTAAATAACCTGTCTTCCTCAGTCAGTGATAGTCCAGGGAAAGGGCGCTTTAAGTTTTCCAGTAGTGGAAAGGCTTCATCTCCAACCAACACTAATGGGGCTTTTACTGAAATACCTGGTAGTTCTTTCGGTGGAGGCCAGTTTTCAGTTTCGTTCAAAATATTATTGTACAAGTTACTTGCTCTAAATGTGCCACCATCTGATTGCTTGCCATAGCCTCCAATGTCAACTGCTATCAATCTGCAATTAGCATCGGCTACAGCTAGTAAAGCAAGCGAAAAATAGTTTTTGTAATTGTAATACATTGTCCCAGAATGAGGTGGACATTTAACCCGAACATGCTTACCATCAATGGCCCCCACACAATTCGGAAAATTCCAGTTGGTATACATGTGTTTTGCAGCGATCTGAAGCAGTGGTATGGTAGGAAAAGGCGGATGTACAGGGCTCAGAATTTCACATATTGTGGCGCATGTTTCATGCACACATTGTGCGACTGTAGTTAGACCCATCCGAAACGACTGTGACAGTGCATGGAAAGACATGCCAACCCACAAATATCTGAAAAAGAATGAAATGAGCGTAATTGAAGGACGTGTAGGATCTCCGTAGGATTTGCAGTTAATGTGCTAAGGACAAAAAATGTATTAAGTATTCAGTGTACTTAATTATTTACGCATATTTTCACGTCTATATTTTCAGGCGAGGTACTGAAGAATAAATGGAAGAGCCTACGTGACACTTTCCGTTCTGAACTAAAAAAAACTCGAGCTGAACGTTCAGGAGACGAAGGTGGCATGCCGCCTCTCCAATCCGATTGGCCATGGTACGAGCTAATGACCTTCCTGACTGACGTAATGACGCCACGTAAGACGAAGACTAATGTTCATCACAGTAAAAGAACAGCATCGCAACACGACGACGCACCCGACGACGTACCATTTTCACCAGCTCTTACAGAGAGAGAGAGTGTTTCACCTGATGAAACCAACCAAGCCAGCTCTTCAAGACTGTCTGTAAGTTCAGAGGGCAGCGTTTCGATGCCTCCTCCCTCACCCACCCTACACACAAACCAAAACAAAAGATCCAAGAAATCGACAAACTCTGAGTTGCTAAATATAGAGAAGCAAAAGTTGAAGCTAACTGAGCAACAAATGTCGAAATCAGAAACGCAAGATTACAGCTATCATTTTGTAGTGAGTTTGCTGCCAGCAATGCGAAAACTATCACCAGCAGCTCACTTGAGAGCCAGGATAAAAATTCAGCAGGTTCTTTTGGAAGAATTGGAACAATCAACCACATCCACTGCACATTCGTTTATGTCACCTTATGCACCTGAAAATCCAGTTGAAATCGTAATTGCTGGAAATCCGCAAAATGAAATAGTCATTTCTGAAATTCAACCTGATGACATTGTTATTTCAAGCCACCAAGACTCTGAAAACTTTGATACTTAAGTGAGTGACCTGTGATGTATTTAACTTATCATTGTCAACTACGTCAAAATTTATTAAAAGAAAGTTTGAATCTATCACAATTTGTAAATTTTTCATAATAAAATGATTACTGTAAACTTAATATTGTGTACTTACCTGATGGTGATCATAACTTTCTCTTCAGGGGTAATAGCCATTCTGAAATTTGTGTTTTGCTTCTGTAATCTATTTGAAACAGACGACACTATATAATCAAATGTCTCTGTTCTCATTCTGAAATAATTCCAAAATTTATCCTCATCTTTTCTCAAGTCACTGTACAAATGATGAAATTCTCCTAAAGACCTCCTCTCCTTGTTGATTTCATGCACCCATTCACGACTGCGTTGAATTCTCAGAGCACTGTTTTCTAATAAAAAATAATTTACTGGGTCGAGGAAAAACGACATCGTGCCGAGACTGCTCAATTGCTGGCCAGATCGCGCGCGCGATGTATCGTGTGCAATGTGAACGCTCCATCGCATTGCATCGCTTTGGCCATTATGGCTCGCATCGCATCGCGTCGCGTCACATCGCGTCACAGGCAGTGTAAACGTACACTTAGGACGATGGTGCTATAGGCATAAGTCATCGACAGATGTCACCAGCTGACATGGACCTGAGTTACGGAGCTGCACGTAGTTCTACTAGTAGGTGGCAGAGGTCAGCAGTTGATGGACAGTGCTAGCAGTCGCAGTCAAAATAACATTGTAAAGTTATGCTTGATTAATATTGAATGTATTTGCATAATTATAATTGTTTTATATGTGAAGTAATTAGCAGTATGAGTGTTGTATGAGTGAAGAAGAACAGAAGTAAATGATATTTTTTTTGTTTATTCACGAAGTACCAGTTAAACTATACAGGGGATTTACTATAATTAAATGTGCTGTCAGTTTATGGTACTAATAAATCGTGGGTAGAACACAAATTAATCGGTAATTTCAGAAGGAGTAATTTTATATTCGATACTTTTCTAAATTTATTTATTGAGCAATTGCCATAGAAAGAAATGTTTTACTATGATTGGTCATTGAAGTAAAGCGCGGGTTAGCATGGGATAATACTGCAACCTGATTTGCTGTTTGTGATACCAGCCACTCAGAAAAATGCAGGCTCTCGCTAATCTATGCTGGGAACAAAGCCTTTGGTGTGATCTAGTTGGGTCGGGGCTGAGGGTTTGAACTAGTAACATCTCATTGAAAGCAGCTCCGACGAAAGTTCTGTAAAATAACGGAAAAATGCCAATTACGAGTTCGCGAAGTAGTACAAAGTGTATTTAGTTGAACGGTATAGTGGAAGTCGTGTGGAATTTCGGACGGAATATCAAAATTATTGCTTTTGAGTATTAGTTAAAACCGCGTGGCGTGTGTGCGATCTAAGACTGGAACAGGTATTACCTGAAGAGCAGAGTGCACAACATTTCAGCGAGCATTTTCATAACTAAACGATCCGATGAACTCTGTTAACTTCACTAATGGGTGTAAATACCATAAACTGGCTACGTGTGTGATTGTGGTATGCGTGTGAACTTTACATTGTGTTGCCTCTTAGTACGGACTTGGCAGTATTAACTGTGATCTTTATCGTAAAAGTACACCTGAAAATTTACATTGTCAAGTTAAAACTTTTATTTCAGTAGCCAGCCACATTCCTTTTACCGGACAACTCCATGTATGTTGCGACCTGCAATAGACAGTAGTGGTCTAGTATTTTCTACTACAGCTTTTAGCTAGACAAATGAACATAGCTGGACACTGGCAGGGCGGTAAAAGGTAACGTTCCGCACCGCACATGGTGCATCGGCTGGGAAACTGTAAAGCTGTAGGAACCGAATTCGTGATCGGGAGGAATGGTCAATAAGCAACTTTGCAACAGTGACTGAAGGTGCGAGTGAGATATTGCTGTGAAGACGAACATACGTTTTGAGATGCAACGAGGAGAGAACATGTGCAGCGGAGATTTTATAGCGAACTGGATGCTACGGGACAGATGGCACAGTAAGCGGACAGCAAGGCGCAGCATCTTCCATTGCAGTGCCAGTGCGAGAGGGCCCTGAATCTGGTACACCGCGGGAAGAAAGGCAGATTGCTGTTTTCAACACGCTGCGACGACGTCGGATGAAGAAATATAAGCTAAGTTTTATAGTGTTTTATTTGCTAATTCTGTGGTTGTGAGAGAGGGCGATGTAAGTCAGTTTGATGTGAGTGCTAGTCAGACAAGTACCACTGTATAAAAGCAAGTAGGCGATACCATTAATATAGAGGTGTTAAGTAACGATGTGCCTCAATATCTCCAGTTGTAAAGATGGAAGTAGAACATAATGTTCCGACCGATTCTGCTATGGGTGACAGTTTAATCTTGACGATAGTCAGTTGAATGATTTCATTTTTAATAGTTTGGTTGATGTCAGTAGTGCCAATCGGAGTGAGTAGGCTGACGGAACAGATACCAAATTTGGCATTGTGCCTGTACAATTAGCTGAACAAAAAATTGTACAACAGGGAAACTAACCAGTAAATTTACAGGATATGTTTGCAGCTTTAATGACGAATATGAATCAAAATTTCAGCAATACTAATCAGAACTGCACTGAGATAAAACAAAATTTTGGGAAGTTAGATCAGAAAGTTGAACAACAGTCTGGTAGTATTATCAAGCTAGCTAATGATCTGAAACAGCTTAAGACTGACATTAATGAGATAATAGAAGATGTGGAGGACGGATTTGCAGGTGTTTGATACTCATGTAAATAATGGAATTTCTGATGGAGCAAGTAGGTGTAAAAAGACTTCAGAAAATGTAAAATTTGAATTAACAGAGCTGGTTAGCAAGGTTTCTATTGGAAGGAAACAGAATATAGATTAGATAAGAAAAGAAGTAGGTCAAGTCAAGTCAAATCTGACATCAGTAGAATCTATGTGTCAAACTGCACATGGAAATTTAAATAAAAAAATTGATTCTGTGAATGAAAATTGTTTGGGCAGTGTTAAAGTTTTGTCTTTACGAGCGAATGCTGTTGTGAGTGGTGTAGAACAAATTACTAACAAAACTGAACAGATAACCCTTAAATTAAATGAGCATGACAGTAGACAAAACAAAGTGGAACGTAAAATTAGATTGGGTACTAACGGTGTGAACTGTAGTATGGTGACGGAAACTGCTGAAGTGTCTTATATTACAAACAGACAGTTTCTTCCTTTTGATCCAGCTGGAAATGTTCATACGAATTAGTTCTGGAACGATTTTGAAAATGTTTTGCATAGCTTTTGGAGTGACCGACAGAAGATTGGTTTCGTAACATCGAAGTTTTTGGGTGAGGCTAGGATATGGGGAACGACTGCAACGGAACAATATGAGACGTTAGAGCAGTTTAAGGAAGCGTTTTTCAAAGAATGTTGGTGCAAGCAAAAGCAAATAGAATTACAAAACAGTTTCTGTACTGGGGAAAAGTTCAATCCCACGAAAGAGAATATAAAAAGATTTGAAGATGGGTAACTAATTTGTCATATTTGACGAACAAATTATAGCATGAGCAAATAATTATGGGGTTAAGTGGAAAGTTTCCTCTAAGCTGGAGAAATAAAATAGTTGCGGCTCCTAGGGACAATTTTGATAAGTTTATTAGCTATTTGGAAAGGGTGGAGAAGCTTATGCAGGAAGAGGAGCAACAATAGTAGTTTTAGGCCTCAGAATACAGTTGAAAGAGGTCAGAATGTTAATGTAAACTGAATGGGTGTGTTACATAATAGCCGAGGAAGGAGAGGAATTGGTTGGCGCTATGCTCCTGTTCCAAGGACAATTGATAATGATACGAGGCACGCTTACAGATCGCGATCGCCAGTTCATGATGACAATGATATTCAGGAGAGAGATCAGGTAGGGGTGCGAGGCAGAAATGAAGCAGAATCACAGGGCACGGGACACTAGATCCCGTCAGTGAAGCGGCTGGTATTTGCAGAACGGGTAGCAGTAATTTGAATCCTCTGGCCATACCATTTGTATACAATAAGAATAAAGTAACTGAAGTCCGAATTATTGACAATAATGATACAGTTGAAAGTAGTAAAGCGAAGTATGATAGAATAGACATGCTACAAGGTGGCTATGTAGATGGAAGCAGGCAAAAGGAGCACTTTGCTGCAGATTGTTTGTTGGGAAAAGTTGTAGAAAGTGATATAAAATCTAGCAGTGAGGGAGAAGTGTACAGTAGAGCGAATGAGGAATCTTGCCAGGGAGAAGGAGGAGATCCGAATATACAAGGATTGCAGGTGCTAGATCAGAATTGGGTAGAAGAATTATTTATGTCAGTAAATAGGGACTTAGCGGAAGTTATGGAAGCATTTCATGCCGGTGATGACCAGAATGATGGTCAGCCGAGTAAAAACAATGTAGAAGGAGAAGATGAGGTAGAAGAATTAGCGCGGAAACTAATTACTGTAGAAAAGGGAGCTGCAGATTTGCAGAAGAGTTTTAATCTATCCATAGTGGATAGGCTAAAGAAAGTAGGAAGGGAGAGTAGTGAAAGCAATCCTGTAGATATTTGTATAATCTCTGGGCACAAGGAAGGTTTCGAAAGGCGTAAAATTGTACACGGCGTGCTTGAGGAGGATGAAGTCACTGTTAAGGAAGAAAAGAAAGTTCGACCAGTAATCAATCTGTTAGTGCAAGGGGAAGAAGTACAGTGCCTACCTGATAGTGGCAGTGATTTGTGTGCTGTTAGTCAGCAGTGGTTAGATGCTTTGCCCAATAAAAGAGAGCTAGTAATTATGCCATGGGAATCCAGATAATTGTAGCCAGCGGGAAAGTGAGGGAGCATGTAAAGTAGGAAGTGATGTTGCCTATCAGTATAAATGGTAACAAGTTGTATCATCACTTTCTAGTTATTGAGGGCTTAAGTATAGATATGTTAGTGGGAATTGATTTCTTAATGAAGTACAGGGGGAGGCGCGACTTTGAAAATGACAGTATAAGCCGGGACGTGAGTGGGAAAAACATTATAGTGCCTTTCTCAAAGAAAATAAGGCTTACAAAGAGGGAAGGTGAGCAGATTCCGATTAGATATTGTAGGAAGAGAACAGATCTGGGAGGGCATAACGTTAAGGGAAGAAGTCGAGGTAGATCCTGATGAAATGCTCTTAGTAGACAATAAAATAGAGGAAAATGTTAGAGATAATCAAGGTTTAGACGAAACTCAAAAAGGGGAGCTGAAAGATGTCCTACTCAAACATAAAAAAGTTTTCTTCGGTCTGCCAGGCTTGGTAAGAGACTATGAGTGTTACTTGAATGTCAAAGAAGGTGCACAATACCAATTGCTGAAAAACATAAAGAAGCTATGAGGGATTTAATATAGAGCATGCTTAAATGGGGATTAATAGAGAAAGCAGTAAGTGTATTTAACAATCCATTAGTTGTGGTGATCAAGAAGGATCAGTCAGTAAGGTTGACACTCGATGCGAGAGCTTTAAATAAGGTGGTTTTACCGGAAAGTGACCGACTCGGAAACATTGACGAACTGTTGAAAAAATTTAAGGGAGCTAAATTCTTTACATCAATGGACGTAACTTGTGGTTACTGGAACTTGCCTCTGGCCGACGAATCAAGGAAGTACACGGCATTCCTGTTTGAAGGCCGGTGTTATCAGTAAAAATAGCTCCTCTCGGATTAAATTTAAGTGTTTGTGCTTTTGTTAGAGCAAAGTCACAGGTATTAGGTGATGAGCTGCTTAGAAAAATTAAAGTATATTTTGATAATGTGCTGGTTTCAACATCTACTTGGGATGAACATTGCATGCTGGTAGACAAGGTCTTAGAAGCTATTGAAAAAGGGGGAATGAAATTGGACAAGACAGAATTTGTGAAGAAAGAGTTGAAGTTTTTAGGGCATATTATTAGTGTGGAAGGAATACTTTCAGATCCTGGAAAAATGGAGGCAATTAGTGAAAGTAAGACCTCTACTAATAGAAGAGATTTGAAGGGTATGTACGGATTATTTGGATTTTATCGTCGTTATGTTCCAGGTCAACTGTTTAACACTCCATGTTTAAGGAACCTTATAAAGAAAAATGTACCGTACAAATGGACAGCTGAACGTCAGTCTGCATTTGAAGAACTGAAAGCAGTGTTATGTAATAGTCAAGTACTACACCACCCAGACTTACAAAACCGTTTTGTTTAGTTGCGCATGCATGTGGGTATGGAATTGCTGTTAAGCTATTTCAAGTCGATACAGAGGGAGAAGAAGAAATTACCAAGACTATAGCGTTCGCAAGTAGGTCCTTGCAGCAGTCTGAGAAAAATTATTGTATTTCAGAACAAGAAGCCTTAGGTATTGTTTTCGGTTTTTCATAAGTTTCAACAGTATTTGTTGGGACATAAAGTGACTGTATATAGCGATTACAGGGCTTTGACTTACTTCCAGACTTGTAAACTTAAGCACCAGAGACTGACCCTGTGGGCAATGTATGTACAGCAATTTGACATAGAAATTAGATACATAAAACGATCTGAAAATGTGGTAGCAGATGCACTATCTAGAAGTGTGGAGAATGAGGAAGAAAGTGAAAGTCCAATGTTGAGTAAGGCAGGCGTATGTAATTTAGCAGTTATGATGAAAATAGATGAGGAACGACAGTTGAAAACGATTTGTAAAAATTTACGAAGGGAGCAGAATCAAGATGACAATATCAAGTTGGTGAAGAGTTATTTGGGTGGTCCTGCACACCCTAAAGTAGCGTAATACTACCAAATACATAAGGGCATTCTGTTTAGGAGAAAGAAGAATACCGACAGTTTTCCTGGGCAGCAAGTAGACCTACTTATTGACTATGTACATAAAAACTTTGGACAATATGGGGCAAGGAAGTGCATAGCAAAGCTGAGTGAGACAGTAATATTTAATAACATGTGGCGTCGAGTACAGAAGAGAGTAGAAATATGTGACCGATGTCAGAAAGTTCGAGCCAATAACAGAATTGTGCAAGGCGAAATGTACACGGTACAGCCTCAGTATAGACTAGATCTAGTCGCGATGGACCTTTTTGGACCATTTCCTGTATCTAGAAAGGGGGGGGGGTCTGCGTATGTGTTGGTTTTAGTAGATGGGTTTACAAAATTTGTGAAGTTCTATACAATTAGGAAAGCAAATGCAAAGGTATTAGCGAGTAAATTGCACAAAGGCTATTTTGTTACAATAGGGGTACTAAAAGCAATATTATCGGACGTTGGTCCGCAGTTTGTGTCAAAAAGATTTAGAGAATGTTTTGAAAGTAAAAGTATTGAACATATTAAAATTTCGGCATACTTTCCTCAGGGGAATATGTGTGAGCGAATTATGAAGGAGCTCAACAGACTGTGTCGAACGTATTGCTACAGAAACCGTACTGCATGGGCACAATATTTAATTTAGAATATTTGAGGAAGTGACAAACCATCTAAAGTATGAGGCAACAGGTTTTGCTCCTTGTGAACTGATATGTGGTGTAAGACCTAATAACTCATTATTCGATGTTGTGGAATTTCCAGCTATCGTTGATTTAGCCCAGGATTAGAAGGAAACTGTAGCTCGAGAGAACATAAAGAAGAAGGCATTAGAGCGAAAGAGGAGGCATGATGAAAGCGCACCGCCTACAAGCTTTAAGATAGAAGACCTAGTTCTTGTTACAACCCGAGAAAAGTCCAAAAAGATAACTTAGGAAACTAAAAAGTTTACCGATGAGTACGTTGGTCCGCTCAGAGTTATTGAAAAGCCGCACCCAATTGCATATAGGTGGGCATATTGGAAATCAGTAAAGTTTTTGGGATTGCGGAATATTATTGACCTGAAAAGATATGTGCATGTAGAATAGGATCTGAGGGTACTAAAACCTCAGAGGACGTTGTACTCTGTACAATACTAGGTGACCGACGATCACCAGGTCGTCGAGTTATAGACAGTACTACTTCACTTTCTTTACGTATTATGAATCTTCCTCTTCTATCTTCATGAGCTTATCTGTCATCTTTCATATTCTTCACTCTATTGGAAATGAGAAGGAGTAGCAGGGGGTTTTGTTGTGATGAATAGTGGTAACAGTGCGAGTAAAGTATGTGTGGAATAAGGAGTTGATAAAGTTAGAGTTATGAGACACATGGATATAATTTGAAAGCTAAATTGATGCGTTATGATGATTTTGCAGTTTGAGGGAGTGTTATGCTGTTGGAAAACGGTAAAGGAATGCGGAGAGTTGTTAGAAAAGTTGATGTATGAAAAAAGGGTGTTGGTTAGCATTTGATTACTAATCGAAAGCGAGTAAGATGATTTGCGTGAAGGTGCATGGTCATAATGGAAAATTAATCTATCCCAAAAATGACATGAAATTTACTGGAGGTGACTAATAAAATAAACCAATAGAGACGACAACCAAATTATTACTAATACCAATGCTACCAGATGTGAAAGATAAGGGTGAACGGGCATATAATGGATTTTGTAAATAGTTATATGAATTTGAATTTAGTATCTTAAGTGATTTTGAAGTCATGGTCATGTTTTGAATTTTGTGTATTATTTGCTATTGTAAATTACTTCTTAAAATTTTTTGAAGAAGAAATCATGAAGTTAAGCTTATTTATGGAACCTGGTAAAAGCTGACATAAAGACTTTGCCGTAGTTGTCAAGTTCTGAGAAAAGATTTAGTGGATAGGGAATAATCTGAATTTAATGTGAATGAGATTTTCACTCTGCAGCGGAGTGTGCGCTGATATGAAACTTCCTGGCAGATTAAAACTGTGTGCCGGACCGAGACTCGAACTGGGATCTCGGTCCGGCACACAGTTTTGATCTGCCAGGAAGTTTCATTTCAGCGCACTTTCCGCTGCAGAGTGAAAATCTCATTCTCGAAACATCTCCCAGGTTGTGGCTAAGCCATGTCGCCGCAATATCCTGTCTTCCAGGACTGCTAGTTCTGCATGGTTCGCAGGAGAGCTCTTCTGAAGTTTGTAAAGTAGGAGACGAGGTACTGCCGGAAGTAAAGCTGTGTGGACGGGGCGTGAGTCGTGCTTGGGTAGCTCAGTTGGTAGAGCTCTTGCCTGCGAAAGGCAAAGGTACCAAGTTCGAGTCTCGGTCCGGCACACAGTTTTAATCTTCCAGGAAGGTTTTGAATGTAACCTAATTAAGTGATTTTAGTTAATACCTTCAATAGCAACGGATAATTTTGCTGAAGTAGTTAAACACCTTAAAGGAAAATGCAAATTTTCTTGCAGTTTAAGAGTTAGATGTTCTGTTAATTTGCTTTGAATAGTTAAAATATAATTAATTAAAGAGTATAGCATAGGGAGAACAATTTTATGCTGAGTGTTTAGACGGTTATGTATATTAGTAGTCTTAGACGAGACTATGTTTTGTAGGTAAAAAACCACTGTACAATAAGGACTGGCCTGAGAGTGGACCAATGTGCAATGTTATGGACGCCAACCAACCAAGGTGTTGTGACAAGCTAAGAGAAAAATCGTGAGATTTTACCAGGTTCCATAAATACGCTTAACATTATGTTTCTTCTTCAAAAATTTTTAAGTTTTACAAAAGCAAGTAATACACAAAATTCAAAACTTGAGCATGACTTCAAAATCACTTAAGATATTAAATTCAAATTCATGTAACTATTTATAAAATCCATAATATACGCCCACTCACTCTTACCTTTCACACCTGGTAGTATTAGTATTAGTAATATTTTGGTTGTCGTCTCTATCGGTTTATTTTATTAGTCATCTCCGGTAAATTTCATGTCATTTTTGGGATAGATTAATTTTCCATTATGGCCATGCATCTTCATGCAAATCATCTTACTCGCTTTCCATTAGTAATCAAATGCTAACTAACACCCCCTTTTTTAAATACATCAAGTTTTCTAACAACTCTCCGCATTCCTTTACCATTTTCCAACAGCATAACACTCCCTTCTGCAAAGAGTTATGCCCTTCCTCCTCATTACTCTGAGCCATTTTATTATACTCTATAATTAGTCATCTCTGTTACTTCTCTCACTACTATTTCAAAACGTATACCTTCATATACAACGTGACAACACCTCACAACTGCAAAATCGCCATAACGCATCAATTTAGTTTTCAAATTATATCGATCTGTCTCATTACTCTAACTTTATCAACTCCTTATTCCACACATACTTTACTCGCACTGTTACCACTATTCATCACAACAAAACCCCTGCTACTCCATCTCATTTCCAATAGAATGAAGAATATTAAAGATGACAGATATGTTCATAAAGATAGAAGAGGAAGATTCATAATACGAAAAGAAAGTGAAGTAGTACTGTCAATAACTCGACGACCTGGTGATCGTCGGTCACCTAGCATTGTAAAGAGTACAACGTCCTCTGAGGTTTTAGTACCCTCATATCCTATTCTACATGCACATATCTTTTCAGGTCAATAATATTCCGCAATCCCAAAAACTTTCCTGATTTCTAATATGCCAAACTCTATGCATTTGAGTAAAGTTTTTCAATAACTCTGAACGGACCCATGTACTCGTCGGTAAACTTTTTAGTTTTCGAAGTTATCTTTTTGGACTTTTCTCGGGTTGTAACAAGAACTAGGTCTTCTATCTTAAAGCTTGTAGGCGGTGCCCTTTCATCATGCCTCTCTTTCGCTCTAATGCCTTCTTCTTTATGTTCTCCCGAGCTACAGCTTCCTTCTAATCCTGGGCTAAGTCAACGATAGCTGGAAATTCCACAACATCGAATAATAAGCTATTAGGACTCACACCACACATCAGTTCACAAGGAGCAGAACCTCTTGCCTCATGCTTAGAATGGTATGCTGTACATACATTGCCCACCAGGTTAGTCACTGGTGCTTAAGTTTACAAGTCTGGAAGTAAGTCAAAGCTATGTGATCGCTATATACAGTCACTTTATGTCCCAACAAATACTGTTGAAACGTATGCAAACCGCAAACAATACCTAAGGCTTCTTGTTCTGAAATACAATAACTTTTCTCAGACTGCTGTAAGGACCTACTTGCAAACGCTATAGTTGTGTGAATTTCTTCTTCTCCCTCTGTATCCACTTTATATAACTCAACAGCAATTCCATACCCACATGCATGCGCAACTAAACAAAACGGTTTTGTAAAGTCTGGGTGGTGTAGTACTTGACTATTACATAACGCTGCTTTCAGTTCGTCGAATGCTGACTGACGCTCAGCTCTCCATTTGTACGGTACATTTTTCTTTAAACGGTTCCTTAAACATGGAGTATTAAACAGTTGACCTGGCACAAAATGACGATAAAATCCAGATAATCCGTACATACCCTTCAAATCTCTTCTATTAGTAGGGGCCTTAATTTCCCTAATTGCTTCCATTTTTCAAGGATCTGGATGTATTCCTTCCCCACTAATAATATGTACTAAAAACTTTCTTCACAAATTCTGTCTTGTTCAACTTCAATTTCATTCCCCCTTTTTCAATAGCTTCTAAAGCCTTGTCTACCAGCATGCAATGTTAATCCCAAGTAGTTGTGGAAATCAGCACATTATGAAAATATACTTTAATTTTTCTAAGCAGCTCATCACCTAAAACCTGTGACTTTGCTCTAACAAAAGCACAAACACTTATATTTAATCCGAGAGGAGCGACTTTGTACTGATAACACCGGCCTTCAAACAGGAATGCCGTGTACTTCCTTGATTCGTCAGCCAGAGGCAAGTTCCAGTAACCACAAGCTACGTCCATTGATGTAAAGAATTTAGCTCCCTTAAATTTTTGCAGCAGTTAGTCAATTTTTCCGGGTCGGTCACTTTCCGGTAAAACCACCTTATTTAAAGCTCTCGCACTGATCACCACAACTAATAGATTGTTACATCCACTTACTGCTTTCTCTATTATTCCCCATTTAAGCATGCTCTGCATAAATACCCTCACAGCTTCTTTATGTTTTTCAGCAATTGGTATTGTGCACCTTCTTTGACATTCAAGTAACACTCATAGTCTCTTACCAAACCTGGCTGACCGGAGAAAACTTTTTTATGTTTAAGTAAGACATCTTTCAGCTCCCCTTTTTGAGTTTCGTCTAAACCTTGAATATCTCTAATATTTTCCTCTATTTTATTGTCTACTAAGAGCATTTCATCAGGATCTACCTCGACTTCTTCCCTTATCGTTATATCCTCCCAGATCTGTTCTCTTCCTACAATATCTAATCGGAATCTGCTCACGTTCCCTCTTTGTAAGCCTTCTTTTCTTTGAGAAGGGCACTATAATGTATTTCCCATTCACTTCCAGGCTTCTACTGTCATTTTCAAAGTCCCGTCTCCCCCTGTACTTCATTAAGAAATCAAATCCTACTAACATTTCTATACATAAGCCCTCAATAACTAGAAAGTTATGATACAACTGGTTCCTATTTATACTGATAGGCAAAAGCACTTCATATGTTACATGCTCCCTCACTTATCCTGTGGCTACAATTATCTGGATTCCCATGACAGGCATAATTACTAGCTCTCTTTTATTGGGCAAAGCATCTAACCACTGCTGACTAACAGCACACAAATCACTGCCACTATCAGGTAGGCACTGTACTTCTTTTCCTTGCACTAACAGATTGATTACTGGTCGAACTTTCTTTTCTTCCTTAACAATGACTTCATCCTCCTCAAGCACGCCGTGTACAATTTTACGCCTTTCGAAACCTTCCTTGTGCCCAGAGATTATACAAATATCTACAGGATTGCTTTCCCTACTCTCCCTTCCTACTTTCTTTAGCCTATTCACTATGGATAGATTAAAACTCTTCTGCAAATCTGGAGCTCCCTTTTCTACAGTAATTAGTTTCCGCGCTAATTCTTCTACCTCATCTTCTCCTTCTACATTGTTTTTACTCGGCTGACCATCATTCTGGTCGTCACCGGAATGAAATGCTTCCATAACTTCCGCTAAGTCCCTATTTACTGACATCAATAATTCTTCTACCCACTTCTGATGTAGCACCTGCAATCCTTGTATATTCGGATCTCCTCCTTCTCCCTGGCAAGATTCCTCATTCGCTCTACTGTACACTTCTCCCTCACTGCTAGATTTTATTTCACTTTCAACATCTTTTCCGAACATACAACCTGCAACACAGTGCTCCTTTTGCCTGCTCCCATCTACGTAGCCACCTTGTAGCATGCATATTCTATCATACTTCGCTGTACTACTTCCAATTATATCATTATTGTCAATAATTTGGACTTCAATTACTTTATTCTTATCGTATACAAATGGTATGGCCAGAGGATTCAAATTACTGCTACCCGTTCTGCAAATACCAGCCCCTTCACAGACGGGATCTAGTTTCCCGTGCCCTGTGATTCTGCTTCATTTCTGCCTCGCACCCCTACCTGATCTCTCTCCTGAATATCATTGTCATCATGAACTGGCGATCGCGATCTGTAAGCGTGCCTCGTATCATTATCAATTGTCCTTGGAACAGGAGCATAGCGCCAACCCCTTCCTCTCCTTCCTCGACTATTATGTGACACACCCAATCTGTTTACATTAACATTCTAAGCTCTCTCAACTGTATTCTGAGGCCTGAAACTACTATTTGTCTGCTCCTCTTCCTGCATAAGCTTCTCCACCCTTTCCAAATAGCTAATAAACTTATCAACATTGTCCCTAGGAGCAGCAACTATTTTATTTCTCCAGCTTAGAGGCAACTTTCCACCTAACCCCGTAATTATTTGCTAATGCCCTAATTTGTTCGTCAAATATGACAAATTAGTTACCCATCTTCAAATCTTTTTATATTCTCTTTCGTGGGATTGAACTTTTCCCCAGTACAGAAACTGTTTTGTAATTCTATTTGCTTTTGCTTGCACCAATATGCTTTGGAAAACGCTTCTTTAAACTGCTCTAACGTCTCATATTGTTCCGTTGCAGTCGTTCCCCATATCCTAGCCTCACCCAAAAACTTCGATGTTACGAAACCAATCTTCTGTCGGTCACTCCACAAGCTATGCAAAACATTTTCAAAATCGTTCCAGAACTATTTCGTATGAACATTTCCAGCTGGATCAAAACGAAGAAACTGTCTGTTTGTAATATAAGACACTTCAGTAGTTTCCGTCACAATACTACAGTTCACTCCGTTAGCACCCAATCTAATATCACGTTCCACTTTGTTTAGTCTACAGTCATGTTCATTTAATTTAAGGGTTATCTGTTCAGTTTTGTTAGTAATGTGTTCTACACCACTCACAACCGCATTCACTCGTAAAGACAAAACTTTAACACTGCCCAAACAATTTTCATTCACAGAATCAATTTTTTTATTTAAATTTCCATGTGCAGTTTGACACATAGATTCTACTGATGTCAGATTTGACTTGACTTGACCTACTTCTTTTCTTATCTAATCTATATTCTGTTTCCTTCCAATAGAAACCTTGCTAACCAGCTCTGTTAATTCAAATTTTACATTTTCTGAAGTCTTTTTACACCTACTTGCTCCATCAGAAATTCCATTATTTACATGAGTATCAAACACCTGCAAATCCGTCCTCCACATCTTCTATTATCTCATTAATGTCAGTCTTAAGCTGTTTCAGATCATTAGCTAGCTTGATAATACTACCAGACTGTTGTTCAACTTTCTGATCTAACTTCCCAAAATTTTGTTTTATCTCAGTGCAGTTCTGATTAGTATTGCTGAAATTTTGATTCATATTCGTCATTAAAGCTGCAAACATATCCTGTAAATTTACTGGTTTGTTTCCCTGTTGTACAATTTTTTGTTCAGCTAATTGTACAGGCACAATGCCAAATTTGGTATCATCATTACTTAATACCTACATATTAACGGTATCCCCTACTTGCTTTTGTTCAGGAGTGCTTGCCTGACTAGCACTCACATCAAACTGACTTACATCGCCCTCTCTCACAACCACAGAATTATCATGCCCATCAATACTAGCAAGTCTGTTTACACATGCAAATAATACACTATAAAAAATTAGCTTATATTTCTTCAGCCGACGTCGTTGCAGCGTATTGTAAAGAGCAATCTCCCTTTCTCCCCACGCGCTGCCGCTGCGATGGAAGGTGCTGCGCCTTGCTGTCCGCTTACTGTGCCATCTGTCCTGTAGCATCCAGCTCGCAATAAAATCCGCGTTGCACAAGTTCTCTCCTCGTTGCATCTCAAAACGTATGTTCGTCACAGCAATATCTCACTCGTACCTACAGTCACTGTTGTAAAGTTGCTTATTGACCGTTCCTCTCGATCACGAATTCGGTTCCTACAGCTTAATAGTTTCCCCGCACGATGCACCATGTGCAGCGTGGCACGTTACTTTGTACCGCCCTGCCAGTGTCCAGCTATGTTCATTTGTCTAGCTAAAAGCTGTCGCAGAAAATACTAAACCACTACTGTCTATTGCAGGTCGCAACATACATAAAATTGTCCGGTAAACGGGATGTTGCTAGCTACTGAAATAAAAGTTTTAACTTGGCAATGTAAATTTTCAGTTGTATTTTTACTATAAAGATCACAGTTAATACTGCCAAGTCCGTACTAAGCGGCAACACAATGTAAAGTTCACACGCACACCACAATTACACACGTAGCCAGTTTATGGTAATTACACATGTTACCGAAGTTAACAGAGTTGACCGGATCGTTTAGTTATGACAACGCTCGCTGAAATGTTGTGCACTCTGCTCTTCAGGTAATACCTGTTCCAGTCTTAGATCGCACACACGCCACGCGGTTTTAACTAACACTCAAAAGCAATAATTTTGATATTCCGTCCGAAATTCCATACGACTTCCACTATACCGTTCACTTAAATCCACTTTTTACTACTTCGTTAACTCGTAATTGGCATTTTTCCGTTATTTTACAGTACTTTCGTCGGAGCTGCTTTCAATGAGATGTTACTAGTTCAAACCCTCAGCCCCGACCCACCTAGATCACACCAAAGGCTTTGTTCCCAGCGTAGATTGGCGCGAGCCTGCATTTTTCTGATTGGCTGATATCACAAACAGCAAATCAGGTTGCAGTAATATCCCGTGCTAACCCGCGCTTTACTTCAATGACCAATCATAGTAAAACATTTCTTTCCATGGCAATTGCTAAATAAATAAATTTAGAAAAGTATCGAATATAAAATTACTCCTTCTGAAATTACCGATTAATTTGTGTTCTACTCACGATTTATTAGTACCATAAACTGACTGCATATTTAATTATAGTAAATCCCCTGTATAGTTTAACTGGTACTTCGTGAATAAACAAAAAAATTTTCATTTACTTCTGTTCTTCTTCACTCATTCAACACTCACACTGTTAATTACTACAGGTATAAGTCATTTATAATTATGCAAATACATTAAATATTAATCAAACATAACTTTATAACGTTGTATTGACTACGACTGCTAGCACTCTCCACCAACTGCTGTCATCTGCCGCCTACTAGTAGAACTACGTGCAGCTCTGTAACTCAGGTCCATGTCAGCTGGTGACATCTGTCGATGACTCATGCCTATAACGATATCGTCTTAACAAGTGACAGGAGCGATGCGAAGGCGCTACGCCTCAAGAGAAGGTGTAACATACCAATAAGAGAGCTAATAATATGTTCATTATACACTACAAGAAAAAAAATTTTTACGCCCTTTCACACGTTCCCACTCTACTGAAGATTTATTGTTACGTCAGTACATAAGGAGTACATGAAAGATTACAGATCAAAAGTACAAGCGATTATGAGGTACCAGGTTTCGATCAATGAAACACCCATATTAGTATGTGGTGTAGTCTCCACAGGCGGCAATGTAATCACTGACTCTGGCATCCAGGAGATCGTACGGATGGCGAATACTGTCCTGGGATACTTTATGCTATGCCTGCTCTACCTGTTCACGTGGTTCTGTAAGAGTTAGTGGTTGATGAGTCGCATGAGTCACTTCTCGCCCCATCATACACACGTGCTCGATTGGTTACAAGTCCAGTCATTAAGCTGGCCAGGGGAGTTGCTGCACGTCTCTCAGAGGACATTGAGTTTCACGGGCAGTGTGTGGGCGACCGTTATCCTGTTGGAACAACATGTCACCTTCCCGTTGCAACAACGGCAAAAGAACGGGTGTAACAACATTCTCTACGTACCAAGCGCTGATTAGCGTGCCCTCTAAAAACACCAAAAGTGACCGAGAGTCGTAGCTTATCGCACCTCAGACCATAAGACGCGGGCTGGGGCCAGTGTCTAGTGCGAATGCACTCTACGAGATAGCGAGCAGCAGGTCTACGCCATAAGCGCAGACAGGCGTGCAGGCAGAATTTGCTTTCATCGCTGAAGATCACGGCGTGCCACTCGAATTGATCCTCTGGGGCACTAGTCGAGCCGTGCACGTCGATGCTGTGGTGTGAGTGGAAGACTGGCTACAGGTGTGCGTATCGATAGGCCCACTGCCAATAGCTGGTTTGCAAACGTTTTGTTGAAAAGTCGCGTCTCCCTAACTCTCTTGTATGTGCTGTGGTAGCTGTGCAATCTGCCAGTGCTGCCCTTACAGTATGACGATTTGATGAGCTCTATGTAGAACTGTTGAAACCCAATGAAATACCAAATTCCCATTTTACAGATTCGGTAGCTACTTACTCTCGTGACTAGACTATATTGTGCCGCGTGGACATACAGAAGCTCACCTATGGATGTGAGAATGTTCACGTGACCACTGATAACAGCATCGTAGCTCAGATGACGTAGCACTTGCAACTGTGTGGAAATCCTCCGGAAGGACCATCCGGCCACTTGCAATGCCACAATTTGATCCCTTTAAAACTTTGGCAGTTGTCTGCATCTCCGTGGCGCGGTTGTCTGCTTGATTCACACGTTTGCACCACACTGAGTCTTCTGGGTGTCAGCATTCCTTACTACAGGGTAGACGCAAATGGTGCTCTAGTAGCTATACTACTGCGCTATCTGTTGGCGGACGACGCTGAAAGCATCACTACCGCATCTACTATCCCGATGTGGCATATGCCGTTATCGAATCAAAATCAACGTCGTCTTTCCCGGTTTACTATTTTTTTTTTTTCCGACAGTGTAAATGAAACTCGATTTGGTAGTGACTGAGGTAATATAATGTACGCCCTGAACTTCTTAAGTTCCCCTTTCCATTGCTTTACTTCTTTTTTTGTTTACAGACACCATATTTAGCCGCCCGCGGTGGTCGAGCGGTTCTAGGCGCTTCAGTCTGGAACCTCACGATCGCTACGGTCGCAGGTTCGAATCCTGCCTCGGACATGGATGTGTGTGATGTCCTTAGGTTAGTTAGGTTTAAGTAGTTCTAAGTTGTAGGGGACTGATGACCTCAGATGCTAAGTCCCATAGTGCTCAGAGCAATTTGAACCATTTGAACACCATATTTTCACGAGTACTATTTATATTTAAATGAATGTCTGTTTACGACTGCAAAGGGTTACAAAGGGCACGATAGAGGTTGAATGAGAGGATTCATAAATACATAACGGAACGCTGGAGTGGTTGTGATATCTAATATCATGTAGTTGATAAGCACTATGTAGAATTGTTGAAGCCCGACGAAATACCAAATTCCCATTTTGTAGATTCGGTAGCTGCTTCCTCTAGCGGCTAGACTATATCGTTCCTTCGATCGGACTTGCGGCAGGCAACCGAAGACCTAGAAAGGTGGCGATGAGCTCAGAACACTGGGCTCGCTTTCGGGAGAACGACGGTTCAAACATTCGTCTAGCCTCCCGGATTTGGATCTTCCGTGTTTCCCCTAAATCGTCTAACGCAAATGCCAGGCGGGTTACTTTGAATGAGAATGGCCGTTTTCCTCCACCTTCCTCGAGACAATCTGAGCCTTGTGCTCCGATAACCTTATTGTTGACGGGACGTTAAACTCTAATCTTCCATCCTTCTTCCTTTTGCGACCGTCGGACAGTACACTGAACGCTAGACGTGATGGAAGTCCACAGTTGAGACTGGGATTGGTAAGTGTGACAAATGCCCTACTCTCAGACTCTTATCAAGTTATCGTCTCCCTCAGGATTACTGCTCAGGGAATTTTTCGCCGCCCTAGCGTTCGCAATGAGGTTACCTCGATCTTACTTGTCTCTGTGAGAATACTCAAGTGCTTCATCGGCACAAGTTCATTTCTCATCCCCTTAGGTACGTAAGACACTGGACTATGACACTCTTACACGTTTTGCTGCGTATTATATTTATATGAGAAAGTTTACAGAGACACAGAAAACATTGCATAGCATCAACAAGTGAGATATGAAGAGAAAATGCAGAGTTTCTTCAGTCAGCATCTGACAGAATATTACTTAGATACCTGTCGAAATTAATTTACCACTCATCTGTTTCTTTATTACTCGAACTGAATATGTTCTAGCTAAAATGATAATCTCAGCACGTAAGGGAGAAGGTGAAACATTCCTTCTAAATGCCAGAACTTTCCACTTAGGTAATCGTCCACTGATTATTTCTAACAGCGATCGTAGTCGTTCAAGTGCTACATCGAACTTTATACGAGTCGAGTTAGCTAAAATGCGTAGTCACTGAATATGACTCTCTACATCCCACAGAGCAGCTGAGGAGGTCTTACAGTTTCCCAAAACTCCCCTTACACAGGTCAGTTCATTACATGGTCTTATACTAGAAGTGGGATTTCTACCTATTTTACTACAAAATCTGCACATGCCAAAGATTTGCGTTGGAAAATTCTGTATGCAAAGGAAGTGACCGTCAGTTTAGCTAAAATGATAATCTCAGCACGTAAGGGAGAAGGTGAAACAATCCTAAACTCACGTTGGTCATTCATTTCACCGCATTTCCCTTCTAACTTTAAGAGAAGTGGGACTTGCGTTCTCGATCACGAACAATAAAACACATACTCTCTGTACTAAGTATTGTGAAGTGAATTTGAGACTACCGTATTTCCCCCATGAGCAACCAAGTCTCCCTTGGTCATGAGTGAACCTAACCAAGAGTTTATATATTCTTGAACATGGAGCTGAAACCAAAAGCAATGTATTGTATATTCACTCGTTTTGTCATCAGTTCATACCATAATGAATTTGTAAAATATTTTCCTTTCAATTTGTACGCTAGGTTAGGACTTTTTCCTAATTTATGAGCCTAGGATGGCAGACAATGAACTTTTCCGTCTAACTCTCTAAATTGTCGTTCATTTTTTACATTGTGAAAAAAACTCTTACACCTAACGATACGTTGTATTAAAGGAGAGTATCTAAAACAAATTTACATAGCTTTCATTTGCAAATGAAATATACAAAAATTACATGAAGGTTTTAAATTTATGAATTACTGTTAGTGAACTGCTATTAAGATATTTGTCATTTTAACAAATGCTGTGAAGCTCTTTCATCATCTTTACTGCTCGCTCGGCCACCATATTTGAGCGAGGCACATCACGCACGGACCGTTCATTTCTCCAGTGAGTGGAAAAAGGTTTTAAAGCCTTAGGGAACTTCCGTTTGGAAGAAGCATGCAGCTCATTGTATGTGTCTAAATAGTGCTGATTTGAAAAACACGCCTTTTCCTACGCAGCTGCGATAAAATTACAAGTAGCTTTGAGACGATCTCTCCATTTCAAAAGGAGAAAATATGCAGTCAATGCAAAACTTGACCGTCAGTTCCTCCTGACACTATTAAAAGAAGATAACTTCTTCTATTTGATTAGAGGCCATTTATTCTCCTTCTGATGGAAATTATACCCTACACAGTGTTGAAAAAAGAAACCTGAAGACACATCTCCATTCTCGGTTTTCATGTGTCGGTGTCTTCTGTGAGACAGAATAGCTTCTTTGCAAGTGCTCACATCCTGCTAAAACGTCTTCAATGAATTGGTAGTTCATCCTGAATTACCGTTGTTTTGTCGGGAATAACGGATCCATTAAGTGTCGTGGAAGCAGACAGGCAATTTGATGTCGACGCTATATAAACAGAGGCTCTTCTAGGCCTTTTTGTCTGAACTGTCTCTGGAGTTCAGCAACTACACCACTTTTATGCCCCGTTTTGACAACTGTGGTGTCTGAAATAAACATTTTGACACTCTATGCATTGTATTCGTCCAAGAAGACCTGCACCAAGCTAACGGTGTCCTCATCTAATCCGCTTTCACAAGCCGAAACTACGAGATGCAGAGTTCTTGCAGACTGCCTGACATTCTCTGTAATCTTCGCTAGATAATGCAAGCTAAATTCCTCTTTACCAATAGGTTCTTTGAGCCTGTCCCTGACTTCTTCTTCATCCTGGATCAATTGACGCCAAATCTTTGCTTGCCGTGGTGTATATACATCTGATGGCTTTCTTGTAGATTATAACTCGTTTGACACCAGTTTGGCTGCAGATTTCGTAGGTTGATGCTTTAGTGTCACGATATAACAGTTTTCCGGAATATCGGCATCACTGCTGCTGCGGCTATAATTGTGTCCTTTAGCATTACTATGACTTCTGTTACTGGTCTTCCACTTTGCTTATTGGCTGATCTGATGAGTTTCTTCGATGATTTGAAGGATGAATCGTTGTCAGAGTAGACAGTTTCTCACTGGTGTATCCCACTTCATCTCCTCTAAAGTTCTTTGTCTTCAATGCAAAGCCAGTTCCCACTCGGCTTTGTAATGTTTAAAATATGACTAAGATTTTTTTTAAAAATTCTTCATTCCTCATCTTTTCGCAAATTCCGAACAATTTTATGAGTTTTTCAACATTTCCATAAATGTTTTGTGTAGCAAGAAAAGGGAAGCTCAGCTTTTCCCAGAGCTTCAGTAATCTTTATGACATCTTTTGTATATGGTCTCTCTTGGTTCGTCGTACAATCCCAAAAATTTATCTCTAATGTTTGTGTTGAAAAGCATTTTGCGTACAACCTCATGCATATTCCAAGATATTAAACATGGCTCATGCATATTCTCTTTAGTTTCTGGTATGTTGGGAAGGTGCTCTGTAATTGTTGTTAAATTTCTCGACCATGTCTGTTCAGATGACTCTACCGCTGATTTGAATTGTTCAGTTTTAAACTACATGTTTAAACTTGAATAGAGAGTAAATGCTGTGAGAAATGATAACTGAGCAAGCACTGCTCCAAAAAAAAGTATTGGTTATTTTCCTATACTACATAAATGAAATTATATGGGGTGTGGGAGATTTTTACAGGACTAGGTCAAAATAATACCAAAAAGGTAATATATAGGCAAAAGTTCACCAGACTCAACAACAGGCAAATTAATACTTGGAAAAAAATGCCGAAAAGTTATAACTTTATAGTATACTCTGTTTATCTTTTAGAAAGATGTAAATGAACTGTTTGCATTTAATCGATAAACTAATTTCTTTTTACTTTTATTCATTGATTTTTTTAACTAATGTAAGATTGCGATGCATTAGGTACGAGGCGTCAGCTGTCGACAGAAACAAATCAGTGCAAAATTCAATTACCTTTTCTTCTAAGCACTAAAATATTTTTGCCGCTTAGTGTCACTGACAGCGGAAATGGGAGTATATGAAACAATGAAAAATATATATAATAACTAAATTTCTCAAATATTGTAAAAAGATGTTGGTCACGGTCAGTCTACGATACAAAAGATCGCAGGAGAATATATTAGTCACCCTCTGAGTAGAATTCACAGGCAGCTTTCGAGGGCTGTACATGGTGTAGATCTGGTACGAGGTGGTCAAATGAACCTCCGGAGCTGACGTAAGCTACAACAGTGATGTGTGTGGTTTGTGCTCCAGTCGGTTGTATGGAACCGGCAGAGCACGATGGGTCCACGTGGAGACGCAACACAGTGGTAGAAATGAGCTCTAGTGCTCTAGTGTTTGGACGTTTCCACGACCAAATATTGAATGAAGAAGCAGGATTTGTTGGTGACTCGGGGCCTAAGCCGCTGGCACGGTAGCTCAGTACGTTCACAAGAGGTCACCCTTGTTCTGTCAATCGCCGCCTCAAATGGGGTAGAGGGGCGGACACAGGTTCATGGCATTATCTTGTAATGAGGGTGCGAAACTGTCCCAAAAAGGCCCAAGAGTCAGCGACGATCAACAGCACGAGGATGCGGAAGGTAATGGAAACCACTGCATGAAAGACGCGTGATGTGTATCATAGGACTTGTAGGCTGTAACTGACGAGTGTCATGGTTCCGGAATAGAGCGGCAGTCGGATCTCCGGGAGGGGACTGACAAAAAAATGGAAATGATCGTATATCATTGTTGGCCGGGAGGCCCCATTCGGGTAAGTCCTTTTTAGGTGACGCCACATCGGCGAATTGCGATTCAATGATGATGAAGAACGACACGCAACACCCAGTCCCTTGCCGGGAATTGAACCCGAGTCCCCTGCGTGGTAGGTGGTAACGCTACCGCTACGCTATGGAGGCGGACAGCGGGCTGACAATGGGCATGTGACCGTGAGACAATGACTGAATAACCGACTAAATGGTAACGTTCTACGAATCGTGTGTGGAATATCAGAAGGTGGAACATGCCACCATAGCTAAACATCTGATAAAGGAAACATCAAGGCTCAATATAGGTAGGGAGGGGGTCAGTGAAATGAAATTGAAAGAAGACAAGGATTTCGGGTCGGATGAGTATAGGGCAATCTCAACAGCAGCAGAAAATGGTATAACGGGAGTAGACTTCGATATGAATAGGAAGGTAAGGCAGAGAGTGAGATTCTGTGAACAGTCAGTGACAAGCCTCATCTCATCAAAATCGACAGCTAACCATTGCCGACAACACTAGTTCAGGTAAACATGCCGACGTCATAAGCAGAAGATGAAGAGACAGAGGAAATATATGATGAAACTGAACGAGTGATTCAGTAAGTAAATGGACTTGAAAATCTAATAGTCACTGGATTGCGGTTTTTAGTGGAAGGAGTAGAAGAAATGGTTCGTAGTAGGATTGACAGAGGGGAAATACTGCTTCTTTGCAATATATTTCAGCTACTAACAGCGAATACTCTGATCAAGAATTGCAAGTTGAGGAGGTATGCTTGGAAAAAGCGGGGAGATATGGGAAGTCTACAGTTACATTACATCGTGGTCTGGCACAGATTCCGGAATCAGGTACAGCATTGTAAGGCGTACCCAAGATCATATACAGAGACGCAGATCACAATTTAATAATGATGAAGAGTACGGCGAAATTTAAGAGACCAACCATGAAGAATCAATGCGCAAAGAAATAGGATGCTGAAGTACTAAGGATTGAAAGGGCGATTAAATTTTTCTGAGACTATAGTTACTGTGATAATGAATTGTTCAGAAGGAACTTTAGTTGGACAGAATTGGACGTCTCTAAATACGGCAATCACAGAAGTTGATAAGACAAACAAAGGTACTGGAAAGGTAACTGCGAAGAAACCATGGCTAATAATAGAAATACTTCAGCTGATCGATCGATGAAAGAAGAAATTACAAAAATGTTCAGGGAAATTCCGGAATACAGAAATACAGGTCACTTAGAAACGGAATAAACAGAAAGTGGAAGGATACTAAGGCTAAATGGATGCATATAAAATGTGAAGACATTGAAAAAGAAATGACTATCGGAAGGACTTCCTCAGCATGTAGGAAAGTCAAAGCAATCTTAAGTAAAATCAAAAACAAGTGCGGTAACATTAAGAATGCAATGGCAATTTCACTCTTAAATGCAGAGAGAGCGTATAGGCGGAAAGAGCAGACTGAAATTCTCTAGGCGGTTGAGGATTTGTATGCTGACAGTGGAAGAAAGGTGAGTCGACAGGGAAGAGGTAGAAGGTCCATCATTAGAACTGAAAAGTGCATTGGACGACTTACGAGCAAGTAAGGGAGAAGGGGCAGATAACATTCCATCGGAATTTCTGAGATCATTTGGGCATTTGCAATAAAACGACTACTCAGGATGGTGTATGGAAAGTATGAGACTGGCAGTATACCATCTGACTATTGGAAAAACTTCATTCCCTCAATTCAGAAGATGGCAAGAGCTTAAATGTGCGACAATTTTCTCACAATAAGCTAAACAGCTAATGCATCCAAGTTTCTGACACGTATGATGCACAGAAGATGGAAAAGAAATTTGAAGTTCTGTTATAAAACGATCCTTTTGCGTTTAGGGAAAGCAAAGAGGACTAAGAAATATCAGGACACGTTCATAGGCTTTGTCAACTTGGAAAAAGCATTGAACAATGTAAAATGATGCGAGATGTTAGAAACTCTGAGAAAAAGCTATAGGGAGAGACGACTAATAATCAATATGTACAAAAGACCAAGAGGAAATAATAAACGTGGAAGGTCAGAACGAACTTCTTGTATTAAAAACGCTGTAAGACAGAGATTCAGTATTTCGTCCGTAATGGTCAATCTCACCGAGAAAGTAGTGACCGGTGTTAAGGAAAGGATCAAGAAAGGGATATCAGTATTAAGATACGCTATTGACATTTCTGTCCTCAGTGAAAGTGAAGAATTACAGGGTGTGTTGAATGGAATGAACAGTGTTCTGGGTGTAGAATATGTATTGAGAGTAAATCGAAGAAGTACAAGAGTAACGAGAAGTAGAAGGAATGAGAACAGAGAGATATTTAACGTCAGAATTGGGAAGAAATTTGTGAGAAGTTCCTATGGGACCAAACGGCTGAGGGCATCGGTCCCTAGGCTTACAAATCTAAGTGAAACTAACTTACGCTAAGGACAAAACACACACACATGCCTGAGGGAGGACTCGAACCTCTGACAGCGGGAGAGCTGCGCGAACCGTGGCAAGGCGCCTCTCTTCCAAGAGATGACATCTCGCGGCCTTGTTAGGCGAAAAGGCACACCTGTACGATATAAGGACCTCCTTGTGCAACACTTGAATGCAGCTTTTCAGGAGTGTAAATGTGTCCACACCACTATTTTCATGCAGAGTAGCTCACACCACGCGTCACTTGCCAGTTGAAAGATATGCTTGGAGAACCTTCGGTAACGATCGCAACATGTCTAGGCAATGTCATGTTGTGCCGCCATTCCGGAATCCCCTACCTACATCGATGTGACGCCTGGGTGTGGAGATATCTGAAAGATCGTGTTGTTGACGTATGCATCCAGACTCTTTCCGATCTGAAGGGCAGCATCTGACGATATATCCCTCACATTACTCTCCATATGCTATGAGCAGCTGTGGACCATATCGTGTTACAGATGCAGGACATTGCTGAGTCGGAAGACCATACAGAACACATGTTGTAAATCGTGACCATACCCTAACAAACGTGCCAGAACCACCGCCAAAATGTGTTTCATCACCCTGCACCCACATCACATTCTGACGCCTTACAGCGCCATAGTCTTACATGGTGGTAGAAATTCGAACTACTTTTATTTTCAGCATACTCAGCGAACGCGCAGACTAATGAAAGCATATAGGATGTTTCAGCATATTGCGATGTGTACCGCTCACACCGCAGCACTCATAACCCCGTAAGTTTAATTATAATCACCTAGTACTTCTAATTCTTTTCGTCTTTCTTCAGTTTACTCTCAGTCCATGATCTGTACTCATTAGACTGTTCGTTCCATTCAACAGATCTTATAATCCTTTTTGACCTTCACAGAGGACAGAAATATCAAGTCTTACGATTGATATTCTTTCACGCTTGATTTTGGCACTTTACTTGAACCGTTCTTTTATTTCCGTCATTGCTTCATAGATGCATAAATTGAAAAAGTAATAGCCAAAGACTACATCCCTGTATTACCCCCTTTTAATCTGGGTACTTCGTCCCTGGTTTCCAGTCTAATTGGTCCCTCCTGGTTGTTGTACGTACAGTAATTTACTTGTCTTTCCTATAGATTACGTCTATTTTTCTCAGAGTTTCGAAATTCTTGCCACACTTTGCATTATCGAACGCATTTTCCAGGTCGATGAATCCTACGAACGCGCAGTCATTTCTCTTCAGTTTTCGTAACCAAGCATGACGTCAGCACTGCCTTGCTGGTGCCTTTCCTTTTCCTAAAGCCAAACAGGTCATCATCCATAAGTACATTTTCTTTTACGTTATTTTATAAAACATTCTTCTCAGCAACTCAGATATGCGAGCTGTTAAGCAGATTGTGCGATAGTCTTCGCATTTATCTGGTTTTTCTTATCCTTGGAACTGAATGGATCAGCCTCCAGCCTGCCTCTTAGCCTATTGTGAAACGGCGCATTTGAAACGCAACATGGTGACTACCTCATCTGCTTCTTGAGTCGGTGAATGGCGCACTACTGTTTTGGTAAAATGCTACATGGCTGAGCGAAATCTGATCACAAATTTGTAATCCGATTCTGTTAGTCACATACTGATATCATTGCAATCCGATTTTCCTGGTTCGGTGTGCAAGACTGGAACTGGAGAATTTCATAGATTGTGTCATGACTTTAATTTCTATCTTATATGTCATCATTCCGTGGTACAGGATCGGTTTCCTATAAATATATTCGAAAAGTAGTAAACTTAAAATTCGACACATTGCCAGTGAATGGGTTTTAATCAGTATTTTATAGATATATGGACTTTCTTATGATTCTAGCGTTCATGTGTTGTAACTTCTTATAGCAACTAATTACATTTTGGATGTAGTAACGTTCTGTTCTACATTTGTGAGCTATGATCTTTTGTTGTCCATCGCATTCAATGGTGCTATAAGCATCATTCTTTACACATTTGTCGTTAAATTCAGGTGTGTGCTGTAGATAACCATGTTCACGAAAATCAGTTAACTGTTTACTATATTCACTGATGAAATAAGCAAGTCTTCCTGGTCTAGGTCATATTTTCTAAACGTTGTACTCAGATAACGTAACTATATATATATTCGCGGGTCGGAAGTTTGAGTATGAGTGGTAATTTGAGTTCAGGGCAGATTTCGGACTTAGGTTTGTAGATAATCCGCTTTCGAAACCAGATCGGGAGTTTAAAACGTTTGTATGAAGTAGTCGACTGGTCAGTATGAATTCGGAACTTTTGTTTCGTTAAGGACTATTTGTTGGAGCGTTTCTTGAAATGAAGTGTTGTACTGCACAACGTGTGGCATTACCTCCGTATTTCTAAAACAATTATAATAACGTATGAAGGGTTTTCTTTATTTATGAAGTGCTTCCGCCACTTTAATGTAAAAAATTCGTAGTTTCTCACACCTTTCAACAATTTTCAAGTTACACGTTTGATCAAAATGTAAAATTTTTCCGTACATCCTCGCAGACGACTTCTAAAGTCTTTTGTCTAAAAACCGATCATAATATGATGTCATATGTAACAATAACTTGCTGTAATTTACTGCGCGTAATCGTAAACTGAAACCGTCCTGTTAAATCGATCAAATGCTTTTTCACTCACATTCATTTTAGGGTAACTGACCTACAATGTAAAGCACTATGCAGGTTGATCATACCGTTAAGTGATAATATTCGTAATAACATCAACATCATAGTGAATTTGGCCTAATAGCGGAATTAAATTAGGGAATGATATGACAAAAGCAGCAACTAAGTTTCGATTGTGAAATAACTGACGACGACAAAGGTACATGGTAAATTGGAGGTAAATTAACGTTAGCAAAACGTTTTTCTCATAAAAGGGAGTACGTTAAAATCGAACATGAATTCAAGACTAAAAAAGGATTTTCTGAAACTATTTAATTGTGTTCAGCCTTATAAGGAACTGAAACGTCCACGGCAAACTGTAAAAACACGAAGTGAACAGAATATGTTGGAATGTGGTGTTGTTGCAAAAATATGCTGAAGATTAAGTGGGTATAGCGGATAAAAATTGAAGAGCTGCTCGGTTGCATGGGAGAGAACTGTATGGCACTTGAGGGCACAATTCAACTAAACAAAGGTGCTTCGAAAGGACACATTGTGAGACTTGAGGAACCGTTGATTTGCTGATGGGGGGATATGAGAGAGGGTTGGTAAAACTTGTGGAGGGAAAACAAAGAGTGATTACTTGCAGACGGTTCAGACCCACGTAGGTCGTAGTAGTTATGCATAGAGGAAGGGGCTGACACAGGATAGAATAGCGTGGAAAGTTGCAACATATCACTTATCCGACTACACCAACTACAGTTAATATTGCAACACATAATGATCTTCAGTTCTAACTCGTTGCCTCACAGGACGACACAACGGAAAAATGATTTGTGTAGTGATCACAGAAAAGTGCTTTGTTTAATTAATCGATAATTAGTTCAGCGAAATTTTGGCCTGTAAATCTGGAGAGTAAATGTACAAATGCGCCATTCCATGGTTTTACCATAGGCGCCCGTGCTTGTCACCACTTAAAAAGTAACTGCTACTGTTAACCCTGCATACTAGGGTCTTCCTGCTTTTTCCTGTTAGCCATCTTGGAAAGGGAAGGAAGCCACTAGAATTCCCTGGGGCTCTGTATGAGACAAAAGATTAGCAAGCAGCCTCGTAGTCTGCCGCGATGTTTCGCCTCAGTAAGCCTCCAGGGCACCTCTGGGCTGTTTTCTGTTACCCCGATTCCTCCAGCGCCAATCCCTGCCGCAGTGGATGCTTTTTATTCTCTCTTTTTCTCCTTTTCAGGAATTTTCTCAAGGGGGCCATTAGTGGCCGCCGCCTAATGGGGGTGGTAAAGCTCAGCGAGGCTTTCGAAAATGAATAGCCGCCCAACGAACAAATTAATTAAAAAGTAATCCTGCAGCGATATTCAATTCATTTCTTCTTCAATCGTTCGCGATCCTCTTTCATCCGATACCTGAAAACAGAAGACATCGAAGAACATCGTCTGTTTTACTACAAATAAAAGGAAGCGGATGATGAGTTCCATATGCATTGACCTCGTCTGTAATTTTTCCTCCACTGTTCTACGCTGTTTCTTTTTTTTTTTTTTAGTTTCAGTGTTAAAATTCGGTTGATAAAACTGGAGTAAAAAGACTTTCCCCAGTGCATTCGATCGATACACACCTTTTTGAATTATTATTCCGTTGATGCGGGTGTCTTCATTTACACATTCTTGACGAGTACCCACACATTTTGCTTCTGCAAAATCTAATGCACTGGGAGCAAAGCCGGACCTTCGATATTTCTGAACCAGGGCAAAAATTTGATAGCGGCGCCCACCCTCTCGATCGTATGAGGATGGACTTAAAACGATTTTCAAAGTATGTTCATTTTGTAGCACACATCTTTCTGAAGAGTTTGATATATAAAACATATAGGTTCGAGGAAAAGTAACACATGTTATATTGTCTAAGTGTGCCAAAGTGTAGTGGCATTCAGTTTCACACTGCATTCTTCAATCGGACGTCACTGTATTTTTCTCTGAGGAATTCAAACGTGTATGATTTGTAATGGACATCAAACCTATAACCTATATTCAGGAGAAATAAAATAAAAATGTTCTGTGGTGCTTCTCCTGCTGGCAGTCGGTCAGTTTGACATTCTACAACCTGCTGTAAATAAATAATAAAAAAACAGCAAGCTCGAAATAAATGGGTGGGTAAAAGAATAGCCAGCACGCAATTAAAGGATGGGATTATTTGTAATTGGTAGAATAAGAACTCATCAGAAAATTTGCACTTTTTAATGCCTATTAACTGATAACTTTCTCTTTTGTGTGATATAAAATTAAATATAGGAGGTAACAAACCAGTAAAGACAAGAGATAAGCAGGGCAGTTCACATTTTTTCAGTCATTAGACGGAGCATATTTTGCACTCTATCTTGTTACAGCTTTACATGGGGTGCTTTCCTTTCTGCGAAAGAATCTGTTACCTCTGTCAAAGATCGTCAAACGTTTTGCTACATGAAAATTCAAACTCTGATTGTCTAATACTGAAAAAGTTGTTAATACTAATAGCATGCAAGGCTGATGCGGTTTCTCGATTTGATTACGTCTTTTTTGTCACAATTTCCTAGATAAAACTATACAAGCCTTTCTAATACGGCAGCAATTCACACGCCAAATCAGGGAGACTGTTTTAGGACAAATGGTAATTTCAATATACCCCTTCACATAAACAACATGACGAAATATAATTCACAAAGTATGACAATCAAAAACGCCTATTAGACTTACTAGAAAAAAATCTTTTATGTTAGGAAGTAGTTTCACATTTCATTCATGCGCTCCAGTTTCTCAAGCATGAGATCGGAAAGTAGTAGCACGAAATTTTTATACAAATTTCGAATCGTCATCTTCTCCCATATAACTGGTATGATATCCCCATTTGTTCCCCCTCCCCGTTCTTCAAACAGTCTTGTCGCCACTGATTCCGTAACTATTCCTGCCATTGTCAAAACTTATTCTCCAGTTAACTTCGCTTATCCTTCCAGAATCACCCAGTTCAGTTAGCTCGCGTTTATTCTCCGGTTAGGCGTTATTACGTGTTCGTACAACACGTATTCCAAGAAAATAACTTGCTAACCGTAGACAGTACAACTGGCCCATGGTAGTGTTGCGATATGGCAAAAATTTTCTGTCAAAATTTCTTTTTCTTGGATACACCGAGAAGACTGATATGTAATCTTCCTTACCTGTTATTCCTGTTAGTCATTTAGTTCCACTCCTGTAGCTTGAATCTATGGATTTCGCTAATAGTTACGAGTATAACAACGTTTATCATTCACACCCGATTAACCACATAAACAAGCAGCGACTTGCATTCACCAGTTCGAGTTTATTCGGCTCAGCTCTTATAGCCCTGTCCCCTTTGGACTGCGAAAAAGTTTTTTATTCTATATGCTAAGGGGATTCCCCTGGCAGGGACATCACGTACAGCATGCACGCATTCTAAAGTCACCTTACGATTCGTTCAGAATGTCTTCAACAATGTTCATAAAAACAGGGATGCGTTTGAGAATCAAATGAATAATCGATAGACCAACGTGTGCCGGATGCTAGGCGCTTTGTGAAATAACTGTTTTTTCCTTCAAGAATATGAATTTGGTTCCCCCTGAAATTGCTGTAAGGGAAAAAGGGGGAGATATCCCAGTTTGCATCACTCCCTCCCTCCAGATACGGCCTGACTGGCAATAAGATTCTGATAACGTCCAGCCTTATTGTTACGTTGTGAAAAATATGAACGGTCGATTTCGCCCAAATGTATGTAGCAGCTCTGCGAGTTGCAAATGGATGAAGTAAATGAGGCATTTGGGCACAAATGTGCCGCACACTAAAAGCATCTTTCATGAAAAGGTCGGTATATATTAAACACAAATTTACAAATTTGTGCTGAAAGAAGAAGTAAACAATAAATTATTCTCTCGGTCTGAAATCCAATGAATCCAAGAATGAAAAGTGAACTAGGAAAATGCGACATGAAAAGTAAGCTATGCGAGTTTAGACACATACTTAATTGTAGGTGGGCAGTGGATACGGAAACCAACAGCATTTAGAGCGTCTGAAAAGGAGTCTCATGTGAATATGTGGATCACCTCCCTGCGCACGTGATCGGCAACAACTTTAACCTGCCTCAGCGTTACTGGCTTCACTACTTACAAACTTCAGAGGACAATATTTTACGGTAACAGTAATGTTCTGTATAATTTTAACTGGCATTAACACTTACCTATGGACTAAGAAGAGCAATAGAATCCAGATAAAAATTCACTTTCACTGAGTGTGGAATGAAATGTCTTAAGCGGAACCCATTGGCCTACTCTCCTTTTTCTTTCTTTCGGAGGTTTATCAGTCTTTCGACTGGTTTCACATAGACCACCATGACTTCTTCTCCTGTGGTAACACCTTCATCTTAAACTAGTGAGTTCGATTACCCATACACATATCATTCGAACGACTTTTTTCTATCGGAATACTGACGTGCAACGAGTCAGTGTGGAGGAGATGCAGACACGATTAGTATAAGACCATAGCAACATGCTGGTCATTTATACTGTTTTTAAAAAGCTCCACGACCTAAATTTAACATTAAGGAACATATTATTTTTCAGTCCTACTGATGTAGCTACACTTAAAAACTACATTTTTTCTTTTTCTTACCGGTTACAGGTTTTTAAGTAAAGCTTCGCCTATGGAATAGTATGATTTGGTCAGGAGAAATTATTTTAGATTATGTTTAAAATTTGTTTTACTACCGGTCACACATTTTATGTTATAGGTTAAATAATCAAATATTTATGTTGATGCATGCTAAACCTCTTTCTAAGCCACTGGTAGCCTAAGTACACTACTGGCAATTAAAATTGCTACACCACGAAGATGACGTACTATAGACGCGAAATTTAACCGACAGGAAGAAGATGCTGTGATACGCAAATGATAAGCTTTTCAGAGCATTCACACGAGGTTGGCGCCGGTGACGACACCTACAAAGTGCTGACATGAGGGAAGTTTCCAACCGATTTCTCATACACAAACAGAAGTTCACCAGCGTTGCTTGGGGAAACGTTGTTGTGATGCCTCGTGTAAGGAGGATAAATGAGTTGATAAAGGTCGGATTGTAGCCTATCGCGATTGCGGTTTATCGTATCACGACATTGCTGCTCGCGTTGGTCGAGATCCAATGACTGTTAGCAGAATATGCGTTGGTCGAGATCCAATGACTGTTAGCAGAATATGGAATCGGTGGGTTCAGGAGGGTAATACGGAACGCCGTGCTGGATTCCAACGGCCTCGTATCACTAGCAGTCGAGATGACTGTGACGGGCCGTGCAGCCACGTCTCGATTCCTGAGTCAACAGATGGGGACGTTTGCTAGACAACAAACATCTGCACGAACAGTTCGACGACATTTGCAGCAGCATGAACTATCAGCTCGGAGACCATGGCTGCGGTTACCGTTGACGCTGCATCACAGACAGGAGCGCCTGCGATGGTGTACTCCAGGACGAACCTGGTTGCACGAATGGCAAAACGTCATGTTTTCGGATAAATCCAGATTCTGTTTACAGCATCGTGTTGGTCGCATCCGTGTTTGGCGACATCACGGTGAACGCACATTGGAATCACGTATTCGTCATCGCCATACTGGCGTATTACCTGGCGTGATGGTATGGGGTGCCATTAGTTACACGTCTCGGTCACCTCTTGTTCGCATTGACGGCACTGAACAGTGGACGTTACATTTCAGATGTGTTACGACCCGTGGCTATAATCTTCATTAGATCCATGCGAAACCCTACATTTCAGCAGGATAATGCACGACCGCATGTTGCAGGTCATGTATGGGCCTTTCTGGATACAGAAAGCCAGCACAATCTCCAGGTCTCTCACCAATTGAAAACGTCTGGTCAATGGTGGCCTATCAACTGTCTCGTCACAATACGCCAGTCACTAATCTTGATGAACTGTGGTATCGTGTTGAAGCTGCATGTGCAGCTGTACCTGTACACGCCATCCAAGCTCTGTTTGACTCAATGCCCAGGCGTATCAAGGCCGTTATTACGGCCAGAGGTGGTTGTTCTGGGAACTGATTTCCCAGGATCTATGCACCCAAATTGCGTGAAAATGTACTCACATGTCAGTTCTGGTATAACATATTTGTCCTATGAATACCCGTTTATCATTTGCATTTCTTCTTGGTGTAGCAATTTTAATGGACAGCACTAAAGGTCTTCGTTTCCAAGACTAGCAGTAACACAAAGCACAAAAGTGGCTGAACTTCATTGCAGAGCTCAGTGACATGCATCTTTTATTAAAGTGTTTGTCAATATGTGCACCTGTAGTTGAACTTCATTGCAGACCTCAGTAACATCCATCTTTTATTAAAGTTTTTGACAATATGTGTACCTGTTTAGAGGGATCATTCCACCCTGTTTAAAGACTCTTGTTGATGTGCTAGATTTATCTCTGATATGACTCTGTTTGTTGTGCAGAAATGAATACAGTTTCCTTTCTTCAAACCAAGGGATAGCCCATTTTCAGATAACCTCGTGATGACAGGTTTGTTTGCGTGGCCATCATTCGCAGCAATTATAGATATATTGACTTTGTAAATATACCTATTACAGTCACATTCAACTGTCTACAACTCGCCCTGCCTAACCACACACACACACACACACACACACACACACACACACACAGCCACACACAGAAAGAGATAGAAAGAGACCTGAGATGAACAGTTGTCAGTTTTCAGGTTATACTTCGTTAGGCTGGCAACATGTAAGTAAACAAACCAAATAGGAAGAGACATCAAGTGAAAACACATAGTTACGACTTTAAATCACTTTCTACAACTAGCGGGAAGAGAATAACAGTGCTCCACAGTAATTAGTGCAAAGGTATGCAAATCACGACGAAAAAATTCGTAAGGTAAAAATCAGTGTATCTTTTAGCTGTAGTCCAACTTCGAGCATGTGACTAGATCAGAGAAAACGCAGGTGCCAGCTAAAAACACCAGTAACTGGAAGTGATCACTTATTTACGTAAACAATAAGTCGTGAACTGTTTTATAATCTACTAATATCGCATATCAAACAAAACTGCATCATTATAGATATCACCGAAGATGCCTTAAAATAAAAAGGCCAAATATATCTGGAATAAATAAAATATGTTGCAGCAATAAAAAAACAGTATTTATTTACAAAACGAATGTAACCTAATAATAATTCCTTGAAAAACATCATTACGCTTACGTCTGTTTCTTTTTCTCTAATGGGAAGTTAGAATGTCGTCAGCAAAGAGCACCAACTCTATCTGACGAACATAAGGTGGAAGGTCATTCAAACATATAAGGAAGAGGAGAAGGCCCAAGTCTGGAACTTCTAGGACTCAGTCCGTGGTTCCTCATAATCACTAAAATATGGCCTCCATCCATCGTTATTTGAATTATTGAGCACACATTTAGGCATTCTCTTTGTTTGATGTGATCCAAACCTGCCGTTTGTAAAGTTACCAAGTGGATGAAATGTTTTTCGGAGAGTGCAGCATGATCCACACAATTAAAGGCATCGGACAGATCACAAAAAACAGCATCTACCGATATTTTGTTACTTAAGGATTGTAATATTTTTGTTTACTGAATGTATAAATAGCTGTCTCAGTGAAAAAGCTCTTCTCAAATGCAAACTGATCGTGCTAAGTAATTTGTCTCTACATAAATGTTTGACTACTCTTAGCTACATTAACATATTATAAAAACAAATTGTTAAGGAAACTGAATGATAGTTATTTAAACCTGTCTTCTCACCTTCCTTATAAAAAAATTCCACTGAAACATCTACATTATTAAACGACTAAACTGCGTCTAGATCCTAGTTGCTGGTGCCTAAGGGCTTATGGCGAAAACAAAAGTTTGGTGTTGCGTGTTTCATACAGTTATTGACAGAATTTATAAATTTAATGCTGTAACAATCCACTCATTGTTGTGTTACGCATTTATCATAAGATTATAGCTTTTAGTAAGTCAAGTACTACAGTCAGAAACATGGGGCAGTGCAACTCACGAGACGCAAAGTACCGAGACTACTTTCATCCAGTATTCATGAGAGCACTTAGCAACTTCCAACAAAGTTTACATATGATTTCAAACGTTTTCGTGAATTTTTCTCTACGACACCCCCCCCCCCCCCCCACGTCATGATGAAAAGAAAAAAAAAATAAATGGCCTGTTAAATTTTCGCTGTTCGTCTAGTAGGACTCCAGCATCAGGCGACTCCTAAACTACTAACTTCATTCGCAACACGTTTTGCAAACGGCATCCATGTGTGTCTTTAAAACTACCCCATTGAACGGCATGGCTTTTTTATAAATCATCAGTCTTCTGACTAGGTTAATGACGCCCACCAGGAATTCCTCTCCTGTGTCAACCTCTTCATCTCAGTACTACTCTCCGTACCTGCAACTTACGTCCTGAATTATTTGCTAGATGTTTTCCGGTCTCAGTCTTCCTCTGCAGTTTTGCCCTTTACAGCACCATTTAGTACCATGGAAGTCATTCGCTGATGGCTTAACAGATGTCCTATCATTGCCCTATGTGTGTCCATTCTTCATCTGTGGCACCATACATACAATGACTCTAATCTCTTCTGATCCGGTTTTCCCGCAGTTCATATTTCACTACTATACAAGGCTCTGCTATAAAGATACATTTCCGGAAATTTCTTAGTCAAATTAAAGTCTACATTTGATACTAAAAGGCTCCTCTTGGCCAGCCATGAACTTTTTGTCAGTACTAGTCTGTTTTCTATGTCCTCCTTGCTCGGTCCGCCACTGGCTATTTTGCTGCCCAGATAGCAGAACTCCTTAATGGTACACTATGTGATTAAAAGTATCCGGACACCTGCCTGAAAATGACTTACGAGTTCGTGGTGCCCTCCAACGGCAATACTGCAAATCAATATGGTGTTGGCCGACACTTAGCATTGATGACAGCTTCCACTCTCGCAGGCATACGTTCAATCAGGTGCTGGAAGGTTTTTTGGGCAATGGCCGCCAACTCTTCACGGAGTTCTGCATTGAGGAGAGGTATTGATGCCGGTCGGTGAGGCCGCTTTGGCCGAGCGATTCTAGACGCTTCAGTCCGGAACTACGCGGCTGCTGCGGTCACAGGTTCGAATCCTGCCTCAGGCATGAATGTATGTGATGTCCTTAGGTTAGTTAAGTTTACTTAGTTCTATGTCTAGGGGACTGAAGACCTCAGACGTTAAGTCCCATAGTCCTTAGAGCCATTTGAACCGGTTGGTCAGGTCTGACACGAAGACGTTGTTCCAAAACATCCCAAAGGTGTTCTACAGGATTCAGGTCAGGACTCTGTGCAGGCCAGTCCATTACAGGGATGTTATTCTAGTGTAACCACTGCGCCACAGGCCGTACAACTTGAACAGGTGCTCGATCGCGTTGGAAGATGCCATCGCCTTCCCCGAATTGCTCTTCAACGATGGGGAACAAGAAGGTTCTTAAACATCAATGTAACCCTGTGCTGTGATAGTGCCACGCAAAACAACAAGGGGTGCAAGCCCCCTCCATGAAAAACACAACCACACCATAACACCACCGCCTCCGAATTTTACTGTTCGCACTACACACGCTGGTAGATGACGTTCACCGGGCATTTGCCATACCCACATCCTGCCATCCGATCGCCTAATTGTGGAACCGTGATTTGTCACTCCACACAGCTCTTTTTCCATTGTTCAATCGTGCAATGTTTACGCTCCTTACACCAAGCGAGGCGTCGTTGGGTTGCTTATGAGCGGCCGCACGACCATGAAAACCAAGTTTTCTAACCTCCCGCCTAATTGTCCTAGTCCTTGCAGTGGATCCTGATGCAGTTTGGAATTACTGTGTAATGGTCTGCATAGATGTCTGAACTATTACACATTACGACCCTCTTCAACTATCGTCGGTCTCCGTCAGTCAACAGGCGAGGTCGGCCGGTATGCTTTTGTGCTGTACGTGTCCCTTCCCATTTTCACTTCACTATGACATCGGAAACAGTGGACCAAGGGATGTTAAGGAGTGTGGAAATCTCGCTTACAGACGTATGACAGAAGTGACGTCCAATCACCTAACCACATTCGATGTATGTAATTTCCGCGGAGCAACCCATTCTCCTCTCTCGCAATGTCTAATGACTACTATGGAGTACCTGGCAGTAGTGGCAGGACAATGCACCTGATATGAAAAACGTATATTTTTGTGGGTGTCCAGATACTTTTGATCACATAGTGTATCTACTTCGTGATCACAAATTATATTAAATTTCTCGGTGTTCTCATTTCTACTACTTCTCATTCCGTTCGCGATTCTTCGATTTATCCTCAATTCATATTCTGTTCTAATTTGACCGTTCATTTCGTTTAGCAGATCTTCTTCATTCTCACGGAATATAATCAGAGGATCTTAACGCTGTTAGCCTTTTACCTTCAATTTCAATCCAACTCTTGTATTTTTCTTCTATATCCGTCATTGAGTTCTTCGATTTCGGTGTATAAATTAAGCAGTAGAGGCGAAAGACTAGATTCCCTTCTTATTCGAGCACTTCGTTCTCCGTCTTTAACTCTTATTATTCCCTCTCGGCTCTCGTACATGTTGCATATTACCCTGTCTCTCCCTATAGCGTACCACTTTTTTCTAGCTTACCACTTTTTTCCTAGAATTTGGAACATCTTTCACAACTTGATATTATCGAACGCTTATTCCAGGTCGACAAATCCTATGAAATTGTCTTAATTTTTCTTCAGTTTTCCTTCCATGATCACCCACAACTTCAGAACTGCCTCTCTGACTCCTTTACCTATCCTAAAGGCAAACTGATCGTCATCTAACACATCCTCATTTTTGTTTTCCATTGTTCTGTTCATTATCCTCGTCAGCAACTTGGATGCTAGAGCTGTTAATCTCGTTGTGTCATAATTCTTGTACTTGTCGACTCTTGCAGTCCTCGGATTTGTGTGGATGATATTTTTCCAAAAGTCAAATGGTATACTGCCCGACTCATATGTTCTACACACCAACATGAATAGTCGTTATGTTGCAACTCCCTCTAATGATTTTAGAAATCCTGATGGAATGTTATCTATCTCTTCCACTTTATTTGAACTTAAGTCTCCCAAAGTTCTTTTAAATTCTGATTCCAATACTGTATCCCCTCACTCTTCTATATTGAATCCTGTTTCTTGTTCTATCACATCAAAAAAATCTTCCCCCTCATAGAGGCCTTCAGTATACTATTTCCATCTATCTCCTCTCTCTTCTGCATTTAACAATGGGATTCCCATCGCACTCTTAATGTTACTACCCTTGCTCTTAATTTCACCGAAGGCTGAGGATGTTTCTCTCTTAAACTTTATATAGATGGCATAGGAGTGATATCGATCGGAAGTTTTTTCATCTTTGGCTGTTTCCCAGGTTTCAGTACGGCAACAACTTTGGTTTTCCTTGAGCATACTGCTGTTTCTAATTCTTCCAGTGAGAAAGGTGCGCCAATATAATTATTCTCCTCAGTAGTTCTCTGGATCTTTGGAGTTACAGATTTTTTTTTAACTTTACCATTCAGTAGTAACTGTTGGACTAGCTGTTGGCTCGTTTCCAATAATACACTAGAATACACACTGGTGTCCAAAATTAAAGAAACCAATGGTAATTTTGCAAGGTTGAGACTATTTTGCCACAAAACAGTGCAAACAGGTGATGGTAAAGTAGAAACAATGTAAAGAATACAGAACGCAAACAACTCCAACACGCCTAACGATAGACAATGATAGATCTGTCCTCGGGAAGGTGGTGTTGTGGACTCCTCGTCGTCTGAGCTTGGAAGCAGTGCTGCCGACGCATCCTGAGCAATGTCCATCATGGCCGTAGTCATAGCTCGATTCATCATAAGTGGTGGTGGTGGCGGGCCAGGGGAACGGTTTGTTGGGTCTGTGGACGAGACGAGCACTGCGGGATGGTGATCCACCACGACCTTCGCCTCTTCAACACGCCGGTCCTGACGCGTATCACAACTTGGAAGGGCATTATGACAGTGACGACTGCTCATGGAATAACTCGTGACTGTCAATCCGTTTTTTTTTTTTCACTTTTTACTCCCTACCGTGAGGGTGATGGCTGGCTGCTTGAGGGATTGCGTTACCCTAATCAGTCTTACGCTGTAGAAGTGCCATTTATTTCTTTGTTTGTTCACATGTGATTGAGCACCGCCCGAAATACTGTCGTGGCATACGGATATAGCGCATGAAGTTGGCGGGCACGTGACACAGCGCAGGAAAATAGTGCCCGCTGTGGAAGTGCCGTGGTCGTGGAACCGCTGTCTGCTGACAGCGGACTTGGCACCTCCTGCAGCGGCCACAAGAGAATCCGGCGACAGCAAATCGGCTGTTGATGTTCTTCAGGACATTTGCCAAAATGCGAGAGGAGTGGGAATCGGTATCTGGCTTGCAGCCGTTGGGCCTACTGCGGCAGACGATGCGAGAAGCATGCCGTGTTGCAGGTTTGCAGGCTGCTGTCTTGTGGAAGAGACGCAGTACCATCTCCGCGCATTTCACGTTTACGTAAGGCAGAGACGGTACATTGCAACAGGTGTACATCGCAGCAGCTACATTTCTGCATGAAATATCCTGTCAAGTGCTGCCATCATCTAGAATCACCTCCAGCAGCGTGGAATCTTCACTGTGATAGTCGGAGTTGGCGCCAGAAGATGTTTCCCTTCGTGTTGTCTTCCCTTCACCGAAATTGTCATTAGTGAGTAACTATTTATAGCTTTGAAAACGTTGTATGTTATATTAACACATTCGCTGACATAAATTAAATTTCGCAAGTGATAAATGATTACATTTTCTAGTTTATCTAAGAAATAAATCATTTTAGTTTGAAGTGATTGTAGTGAAATTTATTTGAGTTTTACAGGGCGGTGAGAAGTGGAGCATGTTGCAACACAGTGTTGCAACGTGACTGCTCGTGGTGAGGTAGGCTTTTTACTCTGTTCGATAATGTAATGCTTTTATTTTCCTTCTTCTAGTATTGTACGGTTGCTCAGTCCACAGTTTTACTTGCAGATAAACAAAATGCATCATTAAAAACGAAAAGGCTAATAATCCTGGACACCTTTAGATGTTTGTAGGGATCAGAGGCTTTGGTTCTGAAAATGGAAGACAGGGCGATTATTACGTTAACAAAATTACAAAGGAATTAAATATTTCTTACTCTATCCTCTGTAGACTCATCAAAACGAAAAAGGAAACGGAAGGGAAAGTTACTTGTGGCTACTTTAAAAACATGAAACCATTTTCAGAGAGTCAGAAAATAACATCGTGACATATATCGTGACATTCAGCAAAATTATCGACCAGAGAGAAACTACGTTTTCGGTTACATTTCTGCAGAATACTTTAACTTGAAAATACCATTATCTAGGGCACAAAAGGAAGTAGCAGAGGCTGATTGGATTTCGGAATTTTTTGGACGGAAGCAATTTCGGAATTTTTTGGACGGAAGCAATTTTTCCATCACACAATCTGAAAACATAAGTGTGTGAAAGATGACGGCATTTAATTGAAAAAAAGGTTGGCGAGTTGCTCCAAAATCTCGAGATGTTTATTCTTGTCATCCTTTTCCCCCCTTCCAGAATGTGGAACGTAGATGAAACGGGTGTTTGTGGAGGGTTAAAGACAAACAGGGTAGTTGCACAGAAACGTGTGAAACAAGTTGAAATTTTTAGCTTTGCTGTACGAGGAGAAATGTTAACAGCAGCAGCTAGTATTTGTGCTCCGTGGACCTTCACGACACGTGATAGAACCTGATTGACTCACGGGACAGAAACACAGAGAGCCAATCCGACCACCTGACAGGCTGTGCTAACGATATGCTTAGTAAAGACTCTACCATTTCAGTGAACCTACGAATTAATAACAAGTGAAATAAGTTCATTAGTGAACGTAGCAAACACGTCGGATATCTTTCAACATCAATGCTGCCATCCAAACGCCGGACTGTGATCTCAGTATCAGTACACTGTGCTGCCACATCAACACAGGAATTAACAGGCATTAACAGAGACTTAGGACTTGGAGCATTTATGTTAGCGGAATCGATTATAATTATCCTGGAATTCAGTTAGTAAGTCATCCCTACAAAACTGTGGAAATACGATTCCGATAGTCAATTACTTTCAAAGTGCAAGACTCGTATACAGTGCATACCAGAATTAGTACGGTCCTGATCAAGTATCCAGCGATAGAGTGCGGCGTCCTGTGTAACGATTATTGGTGCAAGAAAACGATAACACACCATTCGTAGGCTATGTTCGTCATCCCACGTTCCGTTCCCTCTCGCGTAAAAGTCTATTCAGAGATACAAGCGCATGCTAGCGAATGCTGGAGAATTGTCAGCGAGTGTGCATTCGCCTGTGTTCGCTTGCATTCGCTCTGATCTAAGGTCGGCTTATTGAGAACGATAGCTAAATAACTACATTCCCCTGGAGTTTGAAACGCCGACAGCATAGTTACGTGGCAGGAAATGCCGTCTGGTACCTATGAATCGCATTCATCCATTGGCGACAGCAGCTGTCCCCTGCCAGGGCAGAGGAAGCCGGTTTCGCTCTCCTAGACTCCGCTGAGCCGACGTTTCATTCTCAGAACAAAGCACTCCGTGCTTCTGCCCTTCCCGCAGAACGCGTTCTGCCATCAAAGCCTTCTATAGTCGTCCGCTCTCTGGTTTCGCACTGCCAAGAATTCTATTCGGATGCTCCGGATTTGTACGGATCGCTGGGTTTGAATTTCCTGAGGTCCCTCCGGTGATATAATTCACAACTGACAGTTACTCCACAAGCCCCACGGTACAGCCGTACGTTCTGCAATAGACCATTGTTTCCTACTTCTGCATTGTATTTCAGAACGCTTTCAATTAAAGGCAACGTTTAAAAGTCACGTGGCTATAAATTTCTGCCTCACTGCAAACAGATACACGGCAGCTTAAACGTAACAGCGTGGCAGCATACGAATCCATATGTACGTCATTGTTGCTTTTGTATGCATTTAGTTAGCCACTCAATCAGCTATTGAAATTATGGCCAATAAAACAACTTTACTTAAAATAGAGCTAATGGAAAATAAAGTTTTTCGCATCGAACTCTAAATTTTTTGCACCGTTTGTTAACTTCTTTTATGCACATTTAAATATCTTAGAAACCTCAACGTTGGGTCAGAAATCCGCAAAAAATTTCTTCAACTTCGTTATTATAATTAAAATTTAGGTTTCCCATCATTCACCTTTTTCACTGGCTGTGGTTCAATTCTTTAGTCACATGGCAGTTGACTCATTTGATGTCAATATGCTCTACTATATTATTATCTGTGTTGCATTTATTCGTTTTTATTGTTATTCACTTGCTTTTATGCATTTTACAGTACAGAGTCTGACCGATCCTGAGTTTGATAAATAAAATGCATGAAGCCTTCCCAGGACGTGTGGGTGGATAATTCGACCTCTTTCTGCAAACAACATTTATCGTTAGCTCTCTAGTGCTGTGCATCGAGAAGGGGGCAATTTACAAGTTTAAAATTACAGCACAGCTGGGTGGTAGGTAAAATAGATGAGAGATGTGTTGTAAGAGGTCCATGATTAAGGAATTTGTTGCTAGCGCACTCGAGCAGATGTAATTTCGATGGATTGCTCATGCGCTGCCTGCGATATATAAGCTATAAGAGAATCTCAGACCAAAGAGCAGTGTTGACTGCAGTAGGAACTGTGTAGCAGGTGGAGTAAGTAGTTGTTGCTAGCAATCTGGTGTATCCAGTTGGCTGGGCCGGTCGTGGGGGAGCGATGGCGGTGCCTGAGCGTTGTAGTATAAGGTAAAAGCAGCCTCGCGCATATGTAGTATTGTTATATCACGTCCCATGTAAATTAAAAAAAAATCTCTTAATAATAATCTTTCTTTTAAAAAATTAACTTTTGACAATTATTCATCTCAATTTAAAGAATTTACTAGTTTCTCCAATTGATAGTCATCCCGATTATTGCAAAGAAAAATCAGTTGTTCTTTTTATACATGGCAAATCTATCGGCCAGCATTGTACTGAGCTGTGCCAGAAAAATTTCTTATAGGAGCAGATATATACGCGTTATCCGGCGACCTTATTGAGGTAAGAAGTTTCATTTTTATTCAGAATGATCTTTCAGGGCCATGTCGCAGCGCTGCTGACTTCCAAAATTTACCAGTTTAAATTCTCAGTTAATTATTGTAAGGTTATAAGTGAACCACGATTTTATTGAGAGATTAGTCACTTGTATTATTCCTAGGTTACGGAATAATAAACTGTTGGAAGGTTACGCTGAATGTGAATGAAATAAATAATTATATATATATATTTTACTGTTGGGAGGTTACAGTATCATGTAGTAAAATGAAATATAATTGGGAAAAAAGATGATCAAGGGTTAGACCATTCCTAGTTTGCTCTGTCCGTGATGTATTTGGTCACTCATCTGTTTGTGCGTCGTTCAATTTCCATTCTTCAACATTTCAGTCTATAGTTTTGGAAATTCTCTTTTGAAAATTCCTATCATTTCCGTTACTGCGTTTCATATCTAGGTTAAGGTCAAATAACAGTAATTTTCTTTAGTTGCCTTCAGCTCTTCCTAACCAGCACCATACAGTCAGCGGTGCTTCTACGATATCTCATTTCCCTTACTCTGGTAGAGCGGTGTTTCGAATGTCCCAAATTAACCCTGTAGAGGTAACAATAGAACTCAATTAATATTTTTTGCTGTTTCTGTATTAATACATGTTCACAGTATGCTTTTTCTTCACAGAATAATATTTTATATGCCTAAACTGCAGTTAAGTTTAAAAAGTATTTGTTAATATTCTGTGAAATACAGCGCTTATTATTGTAACGATAAGTAGCAGTGGGGAAGTGTTTAGCTTCTGTACATTGAAGAAGCAATCAAGAAGAAACTGGAAAAGGGAATTAAGCTTGAGGGAGAAGAAATAAAGAGTTTTGTCAATTACATTGTAATTATGTCAGAGATGGCAAACGACACGAAAGAGCAGTTGAACCGGATGGATAATATCTGGAAAGGGGATTATACACTGAAGGAAAGAAACCACAACATCAAAAAATAATTAATATAGAGTAACGAAATGTGAGGAATAAATTTGTCTAGGTAACATATTTAAGTGTTTAACACCGCAAGACCACAGTTCAAAGAAAGCGCGAGTTTGAAAATCTGAAATACTGATACATCACAAATCGGTGTAGAAGGCAGAATGTTGGATGCATGCGTGCAAAAGTGCTTGCATTGTGTCGCACAGGAGTCGGATGTCACTTTGTGGTATGGAGTTCCAGGTATGTTGCACTTGGTCGGTTAATAGGGGGACGGTTAATGCTGTTTGCGGATGACTTTGGAGTTGTCACCCAATGATGTCTCATATGTACTCGATTAGGGACAGTTGTGGTGATAGAACAGGCCAAGGCAACATGTCAAAACTCTTTACAGCATGTTGGGTTACAACAGTGGTCCCCCGGGATGTAGTTCATCAATGTCAACACAATAGGTCGAATCAGTGGTACTGATAAAACAAAACGTAATTTCCGTAGTTTATTGTTGCAACTTTTTGACAAAGTACTCTTAGCAGCACAAGGTGTGAATAATTAACCGTATTTTATTTTCTTACCACTATTATTCGTATATCTACTAATGTCACACTCCAATATATAGTGTATTAGAATATCATTTTTTTTATGTTACTCGTTTTGGATTTGTACGCCAGATGTGAACCAAAAACTGAAATGAAAACGGTATATAGCAAGAGATCCTTGATACACCTTTTGAAAATAAAATTATTCGTTATGGACGGCATTATCGCCAAGAGAAATTTACCCGAAGTCGACTTAGGTTTATGAGGCCTTAATCATTCCATTTTAAACACGTTATACACTTGCAAATGACTTAATGTGTATCTATACATTTTTAATGAACTTCGTCATGAAGAGAGCTCCAAAACTGTAACCACAGATGTAAACAGCGAGGAATATGGATTCGACTATCGGCGGCGAAGGACAGAAGAAAATATATGGCCCATGAGGACTAATTGTAAGAAGCCGTAGCCCAGGTTTGTAAGCGCCTTTGTTCACTTCAAATTAAAATCAAATGTGAAACGTATTCTTCACCAAAGTTTATATCATTTAATAATCCACATTTCGTAATTGTGACGAAGCAAGCTTGTATATTTTTGCTTCCCTTCTTGTTTTGCCATCTGCTTCCTTACAATTCATTTTTTCATGTATGACTAATCCCCATTATCATAGCGAGTATAATCTGCATTTTCATAAAACAGAAAGGTTGGCCCTCAGTTTTAAAGAAAATAACACCAGATCTAATTTTGTGCTTAGTTTTATGCACGTAATTGATTTTCAATTTTATTTCGACTATGCCTAGTTAGTATCACTTGTTATAGGGTCAAATCAGTAATGGTTTCGCAACTTAAATTCTATTCTTGATTTATAAACAAATATAAATTCTGTACTAATTATAAACTTTGGAGAAACAACTAACAGTATTCTTAAAGGACCCATTTGGCTCTATTCGAAAACATGTTAGCAAAGCCAGCCCTTAATTAATTCCAAAGTTATTAACAGTTTTGCCAAAAGTATTGTTTGCGTAACGATATCTGTTCATTTCATGATTTAAACCAATGATACAGCTTAATCCTTGTAGTATAAGGAACTGTTAAAAAGATGCAGGTTTTCAAAGTATGGAGTTAATTGAAGGAATTAAGTTTTACTTGTAATTTCTGTAAAGTAAACATCAAACAAAGTGTAGATTCACTGCCTATTATTGTGCTGATATATAAGGGCCCGATTTTGGTCCCGAGACAGTCAGTCCACGGCCAAGTCTCAGACAAGAAACCCCGTATTGGTTAGATCAACAACATTGCATCCACTGAACTGTGAAATAAATGCAATAGGCCATGTGCTAAAAAAATGACAGTGTCTGTTCAATGTGTACTGTATTACGTGGCAAGAACTGTGTGGTTAGGTTTTACTGCTCATAGATGTCCCACAGTAAGCTATTGTAGCAGTATGTGGATGTTTGCTTGCAACCTATTAATGAGACTTATCGGAAGTTAAACAATAGTACACTGGCAAATAACTGTGTATTATTGGGGGTTGTGAACGGTGAAAGTAAAGAACTGTGAAACGCAAATGCAAATGTGCCCCTGTCGGCTACGTCATTTAAAGCAGTCAGAGTTGAACTATCATCCCCCCCCCCCTCTCCCCATTTTTCAGCCAGTGTAGCAACACAGTACATCGAAACCGAGGACCATCAACGAAGAAATAAAGCAAGTGCCCTTGTGATGAGGATTATTGTAACTGGGCACAATAAAATAGGACTCATGAACTTTGAATAGTGAACTCAAGAGCAGTTTACAGTGCAATGATTTTACCAAAGGAAGTGCAACATCTAGTCAGTGCATGGGTTTCATGGGCACAGTATAACAGCAACCAAACAGTGAGTGGGCTCTATGGAAGCAGCCACTGAGTACAGGAGCAGCCAATCAGTACACAGGAGGACACAGCTGATTGAGATAAACAAGACGTCTTGCTGAGGGAATTACAACTTGCAGCAGCTGCGCAGATGACAACCGCAGCAGCAGAGCAGCGGGAGGAGAGTGAATAAGAATGAGGTAATTTCATAGAAAAAGTTGTTTTATATTGATACATAATGAGTAGCCTTAACGAACATTACAGTGTGATGGACAACAACTGACAACAGGGAAGTGATGTCAAAACTGATAACGAAGCTGTGGAGTTTAAATGGAGACAAAGACTTAATGGGGACTGATTCCGTAGATGACAGTGGTTTTAAATCAATGAAATGAACAGAAGACATAATGTGGACTGATTCTGTAGATGACAGTGGTTTTACATGAGACATGAGTGTGACTTTGAATGATGGGGGCGAAAGTCCTATTGTAGAGGGGATGATAAAAGCGTCATATACATTGTATAGTGACGTGAGCGAAATGGACAAAAACAGTACTGAAGTGGTTTAGATCGATAAGGTTAAGGAGGAGGAATCTAGTAGCGAAAGTCAGCAAGGGCATAAGTTTATGGCAGACGGTAAAGTGGAACCAATGTTAAGGATAATTATGAGTAGTATGTGTGCGAAAGAAGACATTAGTAGTATGAAAGTAGACATTAGTAGTAGCATAGCTAACATGACTAGCTTAAAAGATGAACTGAAGAAAGAAATAAAGGAAACTAAGGTAGTTAGCTCTAGCCTTTCCGAATTAAACAAGAAGGTTGAGGCAGTAAGGGAAGATTTTGTTGAAAAGATAAAGTAGTACAGAATACTAATGAGAAATTTACATTAATGAGTAGTAGATGTGTAGCAGAGAGAAAGAAGCTTCGTGATAGTAGGAGGGTAGAGACTTCCGAAAAACAGTGTGAAGAAGAAGTCAAAGCATCCAGGAAATTTTGAGCGCAGAACAGGGTTCTACTTGAGAACCAAATCTATGAGGTTAAAAATTACATAGAAACAGAAGTAGAAACCAAGTGTGCAGTATTTGTCGAGGAAAAACTGGTAAAAGTAAATAAATATGTATATTCAAAATTGGCTGAAATTGAGAAAAAGATGGGAGAGGTACAAACTCTAAAGCATTTAGTATGTAGTATCCCAAACAGACATTCATTTGCTAGTTGTGAGAAATTTAATAATTTAGAAGAATGTGTGGAAGTGCATCTACTGGATTTCATTAGATAATTTAATGATTTACCTGAAACATGGAATGACAAAGGAAAAATGTCATTTATGACAAGCTTTTTGAAAGAGGATGCTCATGGATGGGAAACTCAGGTAGCTGATAGCTGTACTTCGTGGAAAAGCTTTGAGAAAGCATTTTTAGGTGAATATTGCTCCAAAGAGAAGCAGCAGAGAATTTTGAGTGGATTTTTTGCAGGAGCGAGATTTGACTCTAGGAAGGGGACTGTCGAAAGTTTCTGTCAGCTTTGGATAAACAAACTGAAATATCTGCATAAAGAGCTAGATAGTGAATCAATAATTACAGGCTTTAGAAACTAAGTTGCAGCAGAAAGTTAGAAAATTGCTTGGCCCTACTCATAGGGGTAATGTTAGTGATATCTTGAATTATGTTGACAAAGTGGAGAGGGTGAATCCCTCAGTGGAAGATCGTAGGAGGAATTTTGATGACAATTATCAATCAGGGAGAAAATTTCAGGTAAACGGTATGAACAGTACTAACTATAGTAGAATGGGGAGGGGGGTTGTGAACAGTGAAAGTAAACAGCAGTGAAACGCAGATGTGCAACTGTCGGCTACATCATTTAAAGTAGTCAGAGTTGAACTTCCACGCCCCCCCTCCCGCCCCCCCTCCCCTTCTACAGCCAGTGTACCAACACAGTACGTGGACACCGAGGAGCATCAATGAAGAAATAAAGGAGGCGAACGTCACACACTGGACATCACTGTTTCTAGACGCTGTTTACAAGAAATGACCTATATTATTATAGGAGATACTACTGGTAATTGGTAGAAAAAATGTCCTAATAACATAGGTCAATAATGAAATATTGGTTTGAATGTGCGTCATATTACTTTAAACATGAATGGTCAGTACTCATTGGTGTAGGATATTTTCCTTTTGATGTTCAGTTCTTATTTGTTATGGCACTCCTTTGGCTGTGATCCTGTTGTCAGACAGTGTACTTATATTCTTTTCTACTTGAGACATTCCCTACATGTAATTTTGGAGTTGCACTGGCATCTCATTACGGGAATAGGGCTACTGATACTCTAAACGTGGTCAACCTTGTGAAGTGTGGACCTGTTATTCCTCTTATAAAATGTGAGAATTGGTATTGTGTAGTCCTTTACTGAACAGCATTAACCGATTCGCATAAATCAAGCACTTCTCGTACGATAGTACCTGAGAGAAACGCTTTGCCACCGATGGGTCGGTCGATGGAACTCCTGTTGTGTGCCCTACCTATTCAGTTTAAGTGGTCCTTGTATCAAAAGTTATTTTTCCACACATACGTAAATACAATTTTCTTTTAAGTTTTTGGTGAAACATATTCTGTACTCGACAACAACGTGACGATATCCACTGACTGGCATTTTTCAGAAACTAGAGAAATTTTGTCAAGGACGCAACACCTTCCATGTTAACACGCCTTCAAGATACATCGACAGTAAGAGGGTCAGTGTCAGGAATCATGGTCGTTATTGACACTTGAACTGTTAGGGAACTTGGATCTAGAGGTATTAATGTGCTGAGTGCACCAAACATTCAACATTTATATCTTTATTTACTTACACGTCAAGTTCCATAGGACCAAATTGAGGAGCAAATCTTCAATATCATGTAACGTGTCAGTACATGAAATTACAACATAAAAGTAATAAGAGATAAAATAAAATGTTTAAGAACCCGAAAAAAGTCAAGCCATAAGTTTAAGTATCCAGGAAGAATCAGCTTCATTTTTCAAGGAACTCCTCGACAGAACAGAAGGTGAGGCCCGTGAATGCATTGCCTAAGGTTACAGATTTGAGCTCAACCTCTACACCACACAGTTTCTTGGTTCAGCTGAAACTCTAAAAGATTCACAGAATACCTATTAAAATTATATAGTAGAAACAGATTACAGATCGCACACGGCTCCTTGGACTTTGGATAAAAAACTTAAAGCAAATGACACTGTACCCATTTGACCAGAAGAGATTTAAGCTAAACAGGCAACTAAGGATACAAATGGTTTTAAAAAGTTTGAACATCTAAACGTGTTGACAAGAGCGTACATCCAGATTTACAGATTCAATGTACGAGTGCTTTAAATAAAAAACATTTCTTTAGACTTTGGTCACCAAAGCGTTTTAAGTAAATTAACATACATTCTATACAATCAATTTCTGTGTTTAATCTGGTAATAGTTTTACAACTATCTTAAGAATAACTCGGGCATGTTCGGATTACCACGGATGCTTTTCCACGTTAAAAACACAAACCGAGATTCCGGCCACTACCGAGATCTACGCAAAATTATAAGTGGGAACCCAAATCAGATTTTATTGACAAGGGCTCAGCAAATGAATGGGGGTTTTCGCAAATCGTATCCAACACTTAATCATACATAAAATAAGCTGTTCACTGTTTCTTTCTATGCTGGACCTTTGTGATATGAACAGTGCTAGCGGAACCACATTCACCACCGAAGGCAGCAGAAATCGGAACTCAGAAGTCGTAACCATGACTGCGAAGGTATAGGGGAGCAGTGATTGTTCTTCACGGTAAACGATTGTTAATCACATCATGGCGACCGAACCCTGTGCTAGGCCAGCGACCGCTGTTCGCATCCGGAACTGAAAGTTCAAAAAATGGTTCAAATGGCTCTGAGCACTATGGGACTCAACTTCTGAGGTCATTAGTCCCCTAGAACTTAGAATTAGTTAAACCTAACTAACCTAATGACGTCACACACATCCATGCCCGATTCGAACCTGCGACCGTAGCGGTCTCGCGGTTCCAGACTGCAGCGCCTAGAACCGCACGGCCACTTCAGCCGGCGGAACTGGCAGTGAGATAACACCCAGCAGAGAGCTGCATGTGCGATTACATGCCTTCAACGATCCGCCAGGCTGCCCCGCCGTGGGACACGACGAAAGCCGTCCCTAAGAAACAAAATCACATACGTTCAGTGATCAGCCCGAAACGATATGTGGGCACGAGCGGCTCACATACACTCTTGTAACAGATTTTCATGCGGAGCTAAGGAATGTTTCCAACAAACCCTTAGCCTGAGAACGTAATAAACAAGTTATAAAAGCAAGACGCTATACATACAAACTTCTAGGACTTGTACGGGGTGTAACACTATTATTCAGTCATCTAATATATTAAATTTTTTGCCTTTAAGGTTTGTCGTAAGATATACAAAGACTATTTGGAAAGTGTGATATATGCGACGTTAGAGTGCTTCGCTGATATTTGTGTGTAAGTTATGTAAAGAAATTATGTGAAATGTATAATCCACTAAATAATATTTTGTCAAGGATTATTGACTTGAAAATGTCCTTGTACGAAATTTTATATATTTGTACAAATTGTCATTCGGGACAATATTTAGGATATGTTATGTAGAAGATGGAGAGCACTGTACTGTACGGAAGTTACTATGGAAAGCGTAGCAGGAACAAGAGAACACAGTTTGCATGCAACAGTGAAGGACGCAACAACACTCGGATTAGCAGGTGATACTTTGCCTGAAAATTGTGGCACAATAGCCTCGGATGACAACTGCTAAATTATTACGGCACTGGTACAAGTTGTTGGGCTATATTAAGGATGTTAAAACGACGTCAAAAAAAGAATTAAATAGTTTATACATCATGATACTTGAACGTAGTACCGTGAGTAGTGTAGCGCCCATACTATAGACCACACCAAACTCCTACAGTCAATGAGTTACGAACTGTATAATTACAATGGTAGAAGCGTGAACTATTAATTCAAAATTAACTTTTTTATTAATTATTGTGTTAAATATAAAATTTGGTTCATCTGATTATTTTTTCCCTAACCATTCACCTAAATAGGGTCCTTTATTGTGTTAGATTATTCCGAGTAAACCTGTTATAAAAACATCTGAAGTGCTGTGTTCAACATCTACAAGCACAAATTTTCATCATTGAATAAATATCTGAAATGAACTGTTGTGGACTAACTTTTAAAGTTCAGGTAAAAGTACTGTATGATTTACGTAGTAGAAATGCCGAAGTGGAATTTTGCTTAAGCACTGAAGTAGATGTTTTCAGACAAATGTAACCACTGTAATACTCTCTTTGTAGTAATAAGTAAAGTGATAATGAGTCAATGCATTTTGTTAAAAAGACGAACTTGTCATGCATAAATATTGGGATTTTGGCAAGTTAAGGATCTGAGTAAAATGACATTCAGTAAAGTACAAAGAGTTAAAAAAATAAAATTGCTTATGTGGCTCAATAACACTGAAGTTGAGTTGCATAAAAATACTGAATGCAAAATACAGAGTGACCACACCATACCTTTGGCCTCCGTCCACATCTACATCTACATCTACGTGTTTACTCTGCTATTCAGAATTAAGTCCCTCGCAGACAGTTCAATGAACCATCTGCAAGCTGTCTCTCTACCATTCCACTATCGAACGGCGCGCGGAAAAACGGGCACTTAAATTTTTCTTTGCGAGCCCTGATTTCTGTTTTTTTATCGTGATGATCATTACTCCCTATGGAGGTGGGTGCCAACAAAACGTTTTCGCAATCGTAGGAGAAAACTGGCGATTTAAATTGGTGACGGTACAAACCCCCGTTACTAGATGAATATTTCTAGTATGCAAGGATTGCTTTGTGGAGAGCGAGCGCGCTACATGGTGCGCGATTCGCGGAAGCGCATGGCGCGCCCGCGCGTGATTTGCAACTGTCGCCGGGTGGCCACGTGGCCTGCAGCTTGGGGCATTGTTTGGTTTTTCGCGCATTACGCGAAAACTATGTAACTTATGGTGAAGAGCGATGCGGCAGTGTATTGTGGTCAGCAATATGCACCTTCTGAAAGATCGACCTTTATTTCACGTCACGAGATGCAAAAGTTGTAGTAACCTCAAAATCGGTTAATATCAAGAATACTGAAAGATCAATAAAAATAGTAAATAACAACTTACAGGGATGAGCGAGCACTCATTAAAATCGTTTCGTCATAGCGGTTTGAGCGCCGTAGTCATATGTCAAGATTCATTATAATTAAGCCCGTAAAGAGCAATAAACAAAGTTTGAGGGAAAATTGTTTATAAAATTATATAGAAAATTCATGACGTAAAGATCGGCACTATATGATATTTTCGGTGGCATCACACGTATTTTAAACTAGTTAGTTATACTATACACTTAACTTGCAATAGTTTGTACTGCTTGCAAATTATTATTAAAATTTATTGCCCATAATTAATTAATTATTACAGATATGAAGATTTTGAGCAGCGCAATGTGTAGATCGCTATAGATTACGTCTAAAAACAATGCTATATGCAGTTATATGTTAAAACTTTGCAGCGCAGATGTCAACAAACAAATATGCGCTAAGTGGCGAAATTTTGCAAAAACTAAAACTTTATTTAAGGGCGACAGAATAATCCTAGAAATTAATGTAACATAGTAAAAAAGTTGTACTTTTTAGCGCGGTTCCGATGGTGTGCTTATTTCTGTCGACGGATGTATGTATCACAATTTGTAATCTTAAGTGGCGAGACTGGTACTTAAATAACCAGGGGGTTGGACATCCGAGCCTATATAAGCGAGCGGCCATCTTGGCCAGGGGCAGTCGTTGGTCAGTCATTTTGGAGGGTGGGTGGTGTGCGAGCCCCACTTGAGGGTGGCCCATGTCGTCATTTGAAAATTTTTTCTCGTGCCGATTTATGGCGACAAAGAGTATTGTTTAATAGTGCAAGTGTGCAAGCATATATTTGGTGAACTGGAAGACCTACGATTATTTGTGTGAGTGCGAATTACGAGATATACATCGGCTAAAGTGAACATGTGGCGAACAGTGATTTCATGCCAAAACTGTTAGAACAAGGAGGACAGTGCGACTTTTGATTCTGTTCGAATTATTTGAATAAATTTTCGTTTATAGCAGCCTACATTACTGCTATTGGCGGCTCGGAGTCCTATTATTATTAAAGTAGAACTGTAAACCGTCTCACAAGTGCTAATTTTATTGTGTGGAAGAAAAGAACAACGCCAATAAGCAGTGATTCAACTGTGTCGTGAAAAACCGATTTTCGTATAATAATCGCCTAATTCTTGTTCCCTAGCATAAACTGTACTTATGTCTGAGTGAATAATTAATTCAAAAACAATAACAAATGCGCGGGTGTGGAAGTGTACTAAAGCATCAAGTGTGGAAATCAGCTCCAGAGACTTACGTGAGAGCCGAAATTTTCAATAACAATTTTTAACCAACATTTGAATATGCACATTTCCTGTGAAAACGCTGCAACCGCACTTCACCTTATTTACGGCCCCGTCGCAAATTTCGTGAGAAAGTCCTGTCACAACGAAAAACGCCTTTGTTTTCTTCAAATGTGTGTGAAATCTTATTGGAGTTAACTGCTAAGGTCATCAGTCCCTAAGCTTACACATTACTTAATTATTCTAAGGACAAACACACACTCCCATGCCCGAGGGAGGACTCGAAACTACGCCTGGACCAGCCGCAAAGTCCATGGCTGCAGCTCCCGAGACCGCTCGGCTAATCCCACGCGGCAACTTTGTTTTAATGATTGCCACTCCAATTCACGTATCATGTCTGTGGCGCTATCTCCCCTTTTTCGCTATAGTACAAAACATGCCGCCCTTCTTTGAATTTCTTCGATGTCATCCGTCACTCCCACCTGACGCGGATCCCACAACGCACAGCAATACTGCAGAACTTTTTTTTGTATACTGCAAGAACAGTAACTAAAATGGCTAGATTACAATGAAGTGACATAAATAAAGTGATAAATAACTACAGTAATAAATACAGCACTCATAGAAGGAGGAATTATATTCAGCCTCTGGAACAGCGTGGACGTCTGCACCCACCTCAGACACCTCATCAGCCAGAGATAACGCCCAAAACCTATTCGCCAAACTAACCGGGGAAGCCCTATGATCGGCCCTCAGAAAGTCTTTCACTGCCTACCAAACTTTGGAACCATCTTTCTCCACTAACGGCCGCAAGGGACCACTACCCGTTCGCGGAGCCTGCAGAACAGCTTCACCTGAGGTCGCAGCTAGCCCAGGAATGTGATCGCAAATAGTTCCAGCAGATACATCCGCCAAACGGGCTTTGTAGAACGACGTACTGCCGGCAAAGAGCGGTTCGGCACACCGTCTGGAAGTATACAGAGCTGCCACTCGGGCAGCCACAGCCTGACGCCTTTTCTAGCTGGCCGATCTCTTGCAGATGGACTTGGTATATTCGACAAACATCTTGACATTGTAGAATTGCTTTATTGTGATGACTCCCCGTGAAGGGACTGATCTTTTCCATTATTATTTGTTATTTAATATTTTACAGTTGGTATCGAGTCTATTGTTCTTTTGGAGACTGCACTATTGTTTCATTTTGGTGAGTCCAATAAATTGTTTTCGGACTTATATTTTCTGCATTTTTATTCTGCTAGCTCAGGTACTTCAATGATGATTAAAAATTCGTGGCCTTTCTAGATCAAACCTATTGCTTGTAGTAGCTAAAAGGTTCCTGTGCCTTTCTGAGAACCATGTCCCGAAAACTTGTATTTATTTGTGAAGTTATGTTAGGGAACAGCAGAAAAGTAGGTCAGACTTACTTCTTCTCTTACCTGAAACTTAACCATTTCTTTGGCTGGGAAGGCTGGCGACCGCAAATCGATTAGGGAAACCACTTAATGAACTTACTACAGAATAGCCCTAGATTCAGTATTATCCCATTTTTACTGTGTTTCTTGCTGTTAGAAACTCCTAGGTAAAGAACTAATAGTATGATTTCCATATTTGTCATACAACATGGTTAAATCCTTTAAAAGGGGTAAGATTATACGACAGTTGCTGAAAGGAGGCACGTTTATGACTTCTATACTACATGTTCAGTTCCCCATGTAATAGTGTTATTGTACGTGGCTTTTTCCGTACAGGACATTTTGTTCTGTTTGTGTATAGTGTTACAAGGGGATTTAGTACATGATGTCTGAAATGGAACCTATGCCTGGAAGCGTCATCAAGCGACGCTACTGAGATCAAAGTTACAGGAAGCGGCCCCTGTACATGTTTGTATGTAGAGGCAAATCCGTGATGATGTTACAAACTTACACGGGTGACGTAGAAGAATACGTATGTGAACTTGAAGTAAGGGTTCCTCTACTGGAAACGAACGAATCGGAAGTTATAAGTGACCACCGTTCTGATAAGTGTGACAGCACAATACATGTTCTGGTACTGTTGTTGCTTACACTGTAGAGTGGACTACTTCCAGGGGTGACAGTATGGACGAAAACAACAAAAATGTCTGGTAAGCACGGGATCTAAAATGCATACCCTAAAAGCTATGAGCGACTGGTCTGTAGATATGTATCTCACAGTATGGAAGATGAAGAAGTGCTCATAGGTATGCGTTTTAGAGCCCATATTCACTGGACTTTTTCCTTGTTTTGGTGCTTACTACTATTTCTGCCTAATCTTCAATCTTAACAACAACTGTACAGGTACACGTATTCCTGTCAAGAGGCATCAGAACGGTTTTTGCTTACCGCTTCAGACGTTTCCGGTTCACGGATACTTACCACAAATTGATACATTTATCTTTATCCTTCATTCTATAAGGGCTGTAACTTCATCTCGGAATCACCCTGTACTGGGCGCCTGTTAGATGACGTTTCGTGTCATGGGGTTCCTATTCACAATATTATGTACTCACACCCCTCTAAAAGTCTTAGTTTGTAACGTGAATCTCCGAATATCCTGTATTTCAATATTGCCTTCTGAAAACAAAGCAGCACGAATCCAGTGCCACCATCTGGTTGTCCATGAAGCCACAGAAGCCACTGCTGTGACTTCGCAGTCGTTGGACTGTGTGTGAAAGCAAGCAATAATCACTTCGAAAATACGGGCTCCCTCCGGTTCCAAGATCCGTCTAAAATTTGGATTATTGTGTGCTGGATGGACCACAGCAGCTAAGATTTCTTACGAATTGTGCTTAGTTTAAATGTACGCAGTTATCAGTGCTAAGATTAAGCATTGATGTTAAGACTTTAAAGTGGCCGTGTAAATGTGCATCACGAACAACAAATTACTAGGCGCAGTATTCACACTGATAAAACCGAGCATCAAGCAGCCGAAGATGGTTTGTTTTACTAAACAGATACACGAGACGCGAATAACCTGAGGCAACGTCGAATCAAAATAACAGTATGGAATGATGCGATTCAACTTTTCCATAACCAAATGAATTCAAGGAATATTCTTGCTCAAGTCGTTACCTTTTAATCAATGATTTCCGAGACAAGAAGGGCGTTGGTTTTGCTGATTTGACTCGGACAGTAACAGCTGCCGTGTACTACATAACGCTTCCCGGACTCATACGTATCGAGAGACATCGACGGCTATAGAAAGCGACAATGAGCGTCCACAGACTGCTACCGGTACCGGGATTAACATCTATCACTTTGAACAGGCCCATTGTGACGTGAAGCCTTTACTGGGACGTGGTGTCCCACACTGAAATTTATATGGCGCCGCCAAATATATCCGAGGTGTGTAGTGGCATTCACAGCCCAAAGAGTTCTTTAGATTGATTTAGGAATATGGAGGCGTCTGCTAAATCGTCTCTTACTGGCAGAAGTATAGTAGTGAGGACGGAGCGTGAGTCGTGCTTGGGTAGCTCAGTTGGTAGAGCACTTGCTCGAGAAAGGCAAAGGTCCCGAGTTCGAGTTTTAATCTGCCAGGAAGTTTCATATCAGCGCACACTCCGCTGCAGAGTGGAAATCTCATTCTGAATATTATACGGTTGCTCAGAAACGGCCATTTTTAAAACTGACGGTAATGTGTAGTTGTGAATAATGAAAGAGTCTATTCAGTGGATCTACAATGACTCCATGGGCACATAAGATCTTAAACTGCTGTGGACTAGTAATGTTCAAAATAAATTTTACGCTAATCAGTGTTTGTTATTAGGAATTTGATAGTCATTATTATCACAAGTTATGGACTATTAAGGTAGGGAACGTAGCACTGGTCATGCAAATTTACGTTATATTTGCGGCACATATTGACAGTTTTATTTTTACAGAGCGCAGATCTTCTCCTGACCAACCAGTGACAATAACACACTGAAGAGACAAAGAAACTGGTACACCTTCCTAATATTGTGTAGGGCTCCGCGAGCACGCAGAAGTGCCGCAACACGACGTCGCATGGACTCGACTAATGTCTGAAGTAATGCGGGAGGGAACTGACACCATGAAAACTGCAGTGCTGTCCATAAATCGGTAAGATTTACGTGGGGGTGGAGATGTATTCTGAACAGCACGTTTCAAGGCATCCAACTTAAGCTCAATAACGTTCATGCCTGGGGAGTTTGGTGGCCAGCGGTAACCCAAAAGTATGTTCCTGGAGCCACTCCGTAGCAATTCTGGACGTATGGGGTGTCGCACTGTCCTGTTGGAATTGCACAGGTCCGTCGTAATGCACAATGGACATGAATGGATTCAGGTGAAGGACAGGATGCTTACGTACGTTTCACCTGTCACAGTCGTATCCAAACCTATCAGGGTTCCCATATCACTCCAACTGGAGACACTCCACGCCATCACAAAGACTCCACCACCTTGACCAGCCCCCTGCTGACATGCAGGGTCCATGGATTCATGAGGCTGTCTCCAAACCCGTACACGTCCTTCCACTGGATACAATTTGAAACGAGACTCGTCCGACCAGTCAGTCTTGACCGGCCCAGGTGAGGCGTAAAGCTTCGTGTCGTGCAGTAAACTAGTGGGCCTTCTCCTCCGAAAGCCCTTATCGATGATGTTCCGTTGAATGTTTCGCACACTGTCACTTTTTGATAGCCCAGATTGAAATCTGTAGCAATTTGTGGAAGGGTTGCACTTCTAATGTTACTTTAAATCCGTCTTGATTGCAAATGTTTTATTATTCATATGACCGGTTTCGGTTCATTCAGAACCATCTTCAGATCTGTAAAAATAATTATACTAATTTACTATTTCACGAAAGCAAATCTTTTTCATTCTGTCTAATCAACCTCAAATGTACCAGAACGTACCTGATATTTAAGTTACAGGAGTAACCCGTCCAATTCAGCAACTTTCACATGCTACGTCACATAAAATTGGTTGGCAGAGTGCACGTCATTTATATTAATTATAACACTATTACCGACAGGTGGCTTCTGGTACATTTGTTACATTCCATTTGCACATACTGTATTCAGTGGATTTTTTTTTATATTAAAAATATTTAATTAAAATATGTAGATGTCAAAGCTAAAATCTGTACTTGTCAGGATTAAGAAACAGTAAAATTATCATTTTTATACGATCTAAAAGGCATAGGGCGATTTATATATCTATGGTGCTGGTGTGAACTTGTTTTCTTCTACGGTCTGCTTCCGTGGTTCCCGCCACTTTGGTGTTGTGCCGCGGTCCGCTCAGTCGTCTGCTGTCCATCGCCGCGGGCAAGAGGGCCGCACAGGAGGGCCCCGTCAACGACGCCAGGCGTTGCACGCGTCTTCCGGCTTCTCCACCACGCACCATCTCTCATCCCTCGGCCTAGATCTCCATACGCAACAGTTGTCATCTTAGTAGGTCGTCATAAATGCTAAAATAGGCGTTATGATTGAATTCGCTTTGTTCGTTGAGGATTAAATCCGGATCTTTATTTTTGTGGGTGTATATTTCGATCTCTTCTAAAATGTTAAGAAACCGTCCCTTATGAGCTCTATGCAGGATGTCTAGGTTGTTTTCAATATTCGTGACTGAGTGCTTTGTCGCAGCCATATGCGCCCCAAAAGCTGTTTTGTTTCGAGAGTAGGTGTGCTCCCTGAATCTGGTTTCAAAGTTCCTACCAGTCTGCCCTATATATTGTTTACAGCAGTCATTACATTTAATTTATATACACCTGAATCCTGAAATTTATTCCTACTATTACATATTCTATGCCGGAGCTTCAATTTTAACGTGTTATTTGTTCGGAACCCTATTTTAACGTCGGATTTACGAAAGCATCTTTCAATTTTGTCTGCAATTCTTCCATTGTAAGTGAGAGCTACATATTTTTTCTTGTTGTTCCTCTTAACTGCTACTTGCCTTCCTTCTGTTTGTTCCATTTGCCCCTTCTTTATCTTCCTATAAATATTCATCACCTGCTTACACGTATATCCGTTCGCTACGGCCACTTGTTTTAAAATACTTAACTCTTTTTCTACTTCGTGTTGGCTTAGTGGCAATCTTAGTAGCCTGTATACCATCGAAGTAAAATATGCCCATTTGTATCGCGGTGGGTGACAAGAGCGCTCGTTGATAACTAGATCTGTATACGTAGGTTTTCTGAATATGCTAAATTCATGCTTCCCATTTTTCTTTATTAGTGTTAAATCTAAGTAATCTATACGGTTGTTTTCTTCAAATTCCATGGTGAATCTAATTTTCGGGTGTTGAGAGCTCATTTTTTGTGCTAAGTTTTCGATATCATTTTTATCTCCTTTGTATAATAAAATGGAGTCGTCCACATATCTCCTGTAATATACAATTTTCTCAGCGACATTAGGATTTTCATCAAAGAATTTGTTTTCTAAGTGATTTACAAAAATGTCAGCCAGCGTCCCAGCTAAACTGTTCCCCATTGCCAGCCCGTCTTTCTGTTGATAAATTTTACCATTGAAAGTAAAGTAATTGAACGACAAGACTTGTTCCAACATATCCACTAGTTCAATCACTTCCCCCAGTGCCAATTTACCATGAGTGAGGAGATTGTTCTTAATGATCTCAATCGTTTCTTTTACGGGAATGTTTGTGTACAGATTGGTGACATCCAATGAAGCTAGTGACGCATTCTGAGGTATAAGTACGTCTTTAATTTGCTCGGCAAATTCGTAGCTGTTGCTAATGTTGAAAGTCCGACGATATGTATATGCCGCCTTCAATCTGTTATTTAGCTCTTTATTTAATTTATAACTTGGGCTGCTGGTGTTATTAACGATTGGGCGAATCGATTGTTCAACTTTATGGAGCTTTATTTGTGATCGTAATTCGGGGATTCGCGGATTCATTATTTTCAGTTTAAACTTTTCCTCCTCTGTGAATAGAAACACACTGTTATCTATTTGTTTCCTTATTTCTGTTTGAAATTTCTTGGTTGGATCTTTCTTGACTTCTACTATTCCGTTTTCCATAAAGAACTTTTCAGTTTTCTCTATAGAGTCTGTATCGTGTATTGAAACCATAGTGCCGCCCTTATCTGCCTTTGTGACGATAGCCTTACGTGATTCTAACTTCTTATTCAAGCCCTTAAGAGTTAGTAGTTCGTTTCTGTTCTTGTGAGCAGAGTGCATTTCATCTATAATCGACTTCTTTACTTTAATTGCCGTGTTTGTCTGTTCGTATCTATTCATATTTGCGATATCACATGCAATTTTCACTTCTGCGACAGTCTTTTTTATTGTATTTGAGTTAATTGCGGGATTTAGGTTATATTGCAGGCCTTTATTTAAAAGATTCTGCTCATCTTTTGTTAATTCTATCTCAGTTAAGTTCACGACCCTCTCACAAAAAGTATGCAACTTTTTATACGCCGTTTCGTTATCAGTATCAAAATCTACACCTAGGTTAAAAAGCTTCTTCTGATGTCTGTTTAGAGTTAATTCTCGCTCCCTGCCAATTCTATTTTCGATCTCTCTGCTTACGTATGTGAACTGTAATGGAGATAAAATGTCACCTAAAATCAAGTGAAGATTAAAAGCTTCTCTATTTAACTTGTCTTTCATTTTATATGCTTCTCGAATTTGAGTTTTAATCCATGATACTTCACTTTTACGTTTTACTATTTGTGCTATGTTTGACATATTCCTGATTTTTACTTTTGCGTAGTTAGGAGTAATCCCTGCGTCTAAGCATGTTTTGTTAAATTTTATTTTCAATTTTTCTTTCATTATCTTTGTCCTAATACGTAAGAACTTCGTAATGTATCCCGAAGCCTGACGTGGCACAAACTTTGCAAAAACAGACATAATGTCTTGTGGGATAACAGCAATCAGTGATTTTATAATGTTATTTTAAATCCGTCTTGATTGCAAATTTTTTATTATTCATATGACCGGTTTCGGTTCATTCAGAACCATCTTCAGATCTGTAAAAATAATTATACTAATTTACTATATCACGAAAGCAAATCTTTTTCATTCTGTCTAATCAACCTCAAATGCACCAGAACGTACCTGATATTTAAGTTACAAAGCGAACAAAGCGAATTCAATCATAACGCCTATTTTAGCATTTATGACGACCTACTAAGATGACAACTGTTGCGTATGGAGACTAGGCCGAGGGATGAGAGATGGTGCGCGGTGGAGAAGCCGGAAGACGCGTGCAACGCCTGGCGTCGTTGACGGGGCCCTCCTGTGCGGCCCTCTTGCCCGCGGCGATGGACAGCAGACGACTGAGCGGACCGCGGCACAACACCAAAGTGGCGGGAACCACGGAAGCAGACCGTAGAAGAAAACAAGTTCACACCAGCACCATAGATATATAAATCGCCCTATGCCTTTTAGATCGTATAAAAATGATAATTTTACTGTTTTTTTAATCCTGACAAGTACAGATTTTAGCTTTGACATCTACATATTTTAATTAAATATTTTTAATATAAAAAAGATCTACTGAATACAGTATGAGCAAATGGAATGTAACAAATGTACCAGACGCCACCTGTCGGTAATAGTGTTATAATTAATATAAATGACGTGCACTCTGCCAACCAATTTTATGTGACGTAGCATGTGAAAGTTGCTGAATTGGACGGGTTACTCCTGTAACTTAAATATCAGGTACGTTCTGGTACATTTGAGGTTGATTAGACAGAATGAAAAAGATATGCTTTCGTGAAATAGTAAATTAGTATAATTATTTTTACAGATCTGAAGATAGTTCTGAATGAACCGAAACCGGTCATATGAATAATAAAAAATTTGCAGTCAAGATGGATTTAAAGTAACATTATAAAATCACTGATTGCTGTTATCCCATAAGACATTGTGTCTGTTTTTGCAAAGGGTTGCACTTCTGTCAAGTTGAACGTTTCTCTTCAGTCATCGATGGTCCCGTTCTTGCAGGATCTTTTCCAGGTTGCAGCGATGTCGGAGATTTGATGTTTTACCGGATTACTGACATTCATGGTACACTCGTAAAAGAGTCGTACGGGAAAATCCCCACTTCGTCGCTACCTCGGAGATGTTGTGTCCCATTGCTCTTGCGCCGACAATAACACCACGTTCAAACTCACGTAAATCTTGATAACCTGCCATTCTAGCAGCGGTAACCGATCTCACAACTGTGCCAGACACTTGTTGTTTTGTATAGGCGTTGCCGACTGCAGCGCCGTATTCTACCTGTTAACGTATCTGTGTATTTGAAAACGCATGCTTGTACCCGTTTCTTTGGCGCTTGAGTGTATGTTGACCTTGTCAGATCGCAGCAGGTTCGTTATCGGCCCTGTGAGCATATATGGTTTAACGTCATCAGTGCTTCCCTTTAATCGTTATGAGCTGTCAGGAACGTGGTTCAGTGTAATGTTCGGCACCTTGTTGTGTGGCTTGTACAGCGTTATTAGTTTTCAAAGACTTTTTTATTCTTTTAAATTATACTGTGGCAGTGGCAGGCAGTGCGAAGCTTTATGTATCTGTTGTTAATTTAAGGCATATTTGGACTCCTTAAATTCACAACCGAGCTTACTTGTAATTTGTTTGAGAGCAGGGTGACTAACAGTTAGTGCTGATATTTGCAATTTTAGATCTGAGCTGTTAATTTTAATGCTGTACTCGCTTTATTGGTTTATAGTTTAATTAGTTTTATTGACAATATTTTTATTCTTGTTAACCATGCACGTCTGAGCGATCTTTATCATTTATCACATTTAAGTGATGTTAATAAATTATCCATTCACTGTTTAAAACTCAAGTATGGTACTGAGCTCGGACAAGTTTTCTTTTAAAGAGCTTTTTATATTATTTCAGCGGTTTATTGAAATATTTCATGTGTGGTAACTGCTTCATTTTGTGCTTACTTCTGAAACTCCTGTGCATACTGTTGTGTAAAGCTCATTTCTGGTGGCTGGTGTTAGCATACAATGAGGACTCGTAATTGGTAGTATCCACAACTAGAAACATTCACTGAATGCAACATTGAATCCATTTAATTCAATGAATTTTGATTTTTTTAAATTTTGCAATAATTTTTTTTCATAAATTTAGAATTCAAAGTTCACTTCCTCGGGTGTGGTCTGTATAAGCACTTCGCGCTTTAGTAGCTGAATAGTGTAAATTTGCACAGTCGTCTGTCTTCTGTTTTGTTTTGAACGGACAGTGTCAGTTGATCACAGCCAGTGTGCCCTCTGCCGCCGTTGGATAAGCAGCTGCCAGCAGCAAGTCGTATACTCTTAGCTCACTTATTTGTTACATAGTTTAATTCTTAATTTCTTTGCGTGTTTTTGGGTACTTGCATTGTTTAATTCATAAATATCGGGCTTATTACAGTATTTGACAGTTGTAGCATCGCGTTTTAGTACCTTAGTAGTGTAAAATCGCGTAGTCTCCTTCCGCCACCGAGCAGTGTGTCAGCAGTGCGCAAATAGCAGCATTACTGCATTTACTAGGCAATCTTGTATTTTAATAACCGTTTAAGTTTTGTGTCGATTTGTTTGTGCTCTCTGTAGATTGGTTCAGACGTTCTTTGCACAACAGTTTTTAGCATGGATAGGGACTGCAACTGTTGTGTTCGGATGCGGGCTGAGTTGGCATCCCTTCGCTCCCAGCTTCAGGCAGTGTTGGCTTCGGTCACACAGCTTGAGGCTGTTGCCAATGGGCATCACTGTGGGGGTCCGGATGGGGGTTTGTCAGAGACGGCCAGCTTGTCCCACGCATGACCCGATCGGACTACGACTGTGGCTGCCCGGGATACTGCCCACATTGAGGCTGACCCCTCACCCATGGTAGAGTGGGAGGTCGTCTCGAGGTGTGGCAGGGGGTGAAAGACAGACTGGAGGGCTGAACGGAAGGCCCCTCCAGTTTGTCTGAAGTACTGGTTTCAGCTGATACTGATCTTCGGTTGGACATGGCTGCTTGTCCTCTTCCAGAGGTTGCCCCTCAGTCTGCAAGATCTGGGCGGTCACAGAGGGTGGGCTTACTGGTAGTTGGGAGCCCCAACGTCAGGCGTGTAATGGGGCCCCTTAGGGATATGGCAGCAAGAGAGGGGAAGAAAACCAATGTGCACTCCGTGTGCATACCGGGGGGAGTCATTCCAGATCGGGAAAGGGTCCTTCCGTGTGCCATGAAGAGTACACGGTGCACCCATCTGCAGGTGGTCGCTCATGTTGGCACCAATGATGTGTGTTGCTATGGATCGGAGGAAATGCTCTTTGGCTTCCGGTAGCTATCTGATTTGGTGAAGACTGCCAGTCTCGCTAGCGGGATGAAAGCAGAGCTCGCCATCTGTAGCATCGTTGACAGGACTGACTGAGGTCCTTTGGTACAGAGCCGAGTGGAGGGTCTGAATCAGAGGCTGAGATGGTTCTGCGACCATGTGGGTTGCAGATTCCTCGACTTGCGCTGTAGGGTGGTGGGGTTTCGGGTTCCGCTGGATAGGTCAGGAGTCCACTACACACAGCAGGCGGCTACAGGGGTAGCAGGGGTTGTGTGGCGTGGACTGGGCGGTTTTTTAGGTTAGATGGTCTCGGGCAAGTACAGAAAGGGCAACAGCCTCAAAGGGTGCGGGGTAAAGTCAGGACATGCGGGGACCAAGCAGCAATCGGTATTGTAATTGTAAACTGTCGAAGCAGCGTTGTTAAAGTACTGGAATTTCAAGCGCTGATAGAACGCACCGAAGCTGACATCGTTATACGTACGGGAAGCTGGCTGAAGCCAGAGATAAATACTGCCGAAATTTTTACAAAGGCACAGACGGTGTTTAGAAAGGATAGATTGCATTCAATCGGTGGTGGCGTGTTTGTCGCTGTTAGTAGTAGTTTATCCTGTAGTGAAGTAGAAGTGGATAGTTCCTGTGAATTATTATGGGTGGAGGTTACACTCAACAACCGAGCTAGGTTAATAATTGGCTCCTTTTTCCGACCTCCCGACTCAGCAGCATTAGTGTCAGAACAACTGAGAGAAAATCTGGAATACATTTCACATATATTTTCTCAGCATGTTATAGTCTTAGGCGGAGATTTCAATTTACCGGATATAGACTGGGACACTCAGATGTTTAGCACGGGTTACCACCCGAGAGCATCGAGTGACATTATACTGAGTGCACTATCCGAAAATTACCTCGAGCAATTAAACAGAGAACTGCGTCGTGGAGGTAACATCTCGGACCTACTGATAACGAACAGACCGGAACTTTTCGACTCTGTAAGCGCAGAACAGGGAATCAGTGATCATAAGGCCTTTGCAGCATCTCTGAATATGGAAGTAAATAGGAATATAAAAAAAGGGAGGAAGGTTTATCTGTTCAGCAAGAGTAATAGGAGGCAGATTTCAGACTGCCTAACAGAACAAAACGAAAATTTCTGTTCCGACACTGACAATGTTGAGTGTTTACGGAAAAAGTTCAAGGCAATCGTAAAATGCGTTTTAGGGAGGTACGTGCCGAGTAAAACTGTGAGGGACGAGAAAAAAACACCGTGGTTCAACGACAAAGTTAGGAAACTACTGGAAAGCAAAGAGAGCTTTACTGCAAGTTTAAACGCAGCCAAAACATCTCAGACAAACAGAAGCTAAACGATGTCAAAGTTAGCGTAAGGAGGGCTATGCGTGAAGCGTTCAGTGAATTCGAAAGTAAAGTTCTATGTACCGACTTGACAGAAAATCCAAGGAAGTTCTGGTCTTACGTTAAATCAGTAAGTGGCTCGAAAATGCGTATCCAGACACTCGGGTATGACGATGGCATTGAAACAGAGGATGACACGCGTAAAGCTGAAATACTAAACACCTTTTCCCAAAGCTGTTTCACAGAGGAAGACCGCACTGCAGTTCCTTCTCTAAATCCTCGCACAAACGAAAAAATGGCTGACATCGAAATAAGTGTCACAGGAATAGAAAAGCAACTGGAATCACTCAACAGAGGAAAGTCCACTGGACCTGACGGGATACCAATTCGCCAATTCGATTCTACACAGAGTACGCGAAAGAACTTGCCCCCCTTCTAACAGCCGTGTACCGCAAGTCTCTAGAGGAACGGAAGGTTCCAATTGATTATAAAAGAGCACAGGTAGTCCCAGTCTTCAGGAAGGGTTGTCGAGCAGATGCGTAAAACTATAGACCTGTATCTCTGAAGTCGATCTGTTGTAGAATTTTATAACATGTTTTTTGCTCGAGTATCATGTCATTTCTGGAAATCCAGAATCTACTCTGTAGGAATCAACATGGATTCCGGAAACAGCGATCGTTTGCGACCCAACTCGCTTTATTTGTTCATGAGACCCAGAAAATATTAGATACAGGCTCCCAGGTAGATGCTATTTTCCTTGACTTCCGGAAGGCGTTCGATACAGTTCCACACTGTCGCCTGATAAACAAAGTAAGAGCCTACGGAATATCAGACCAGCTGTGTGGCTCGATTGAAGAGTTTTTAGCAAACACAACACAGCATGTTGTTGTCAATGGAGAGACGTCTACAGACGTTAAAGTAACCTCTGGCGTGCCACAGGGGAGTGTTATGGGACCATTGCTTTTCACAGTATATGTAAATGACCTAGTAGATAGTGTAGAAAGTTCCATGCGGCATTTCGCGGATGATGCTGTAGTATACAGAGAAGTTGCAGCATTTGAAAATTGTAGCGAAATGCAGGAAGATCTGCAGCGGATAGGCACTTGGTGCAGGGAATGGCAACTGACCCTTACCATAGACAAATGTAATGTATTGCGAATACATAGAAAGAAGGATCCTTTATTGTATGATTATATGACAGCTGAACAAACACTGGTAGCAGCTACTTCTGTAAAATATCTGTGAGTATGCGTGAGGAACGATTTGAAGTGGAATGATCATATAAAATTAATTGTTGGTAAGGCGGGTACCAGGTTGAGATTCATTGGGAGAGTCCTTAGAAAGTGTAGTCCATCAACATACAAAACACCCGTTCGACCTATACTTGAGTATTGCTCATCAGTGTGGGATCCGTACCTGATCGGGTTGACGGAGGAGATAGAGAAAATCCAAAGAATAGCGGCGTGTTTCGTCACAGGGTTATTTGGTAAGCGTGATAGCGTTACGGAGATGTTTAGCAAACTCAAGTGGCAGACTCTGCAAGAGAGGCGCTCCGCATCGCGGTGTAGCTTGCTGTCCAGGTTTCGAGAGGGTGCGTTTCTGGATGAGGTATCGAGTATATTGCTTCCCCCTACTTATACCTCCCACGAGATCACTAATGTAAAATTAGAGAGATTCGAGCGCGCACGGAGGCTTTCCGGCAGTCGTTCTTCCCGGGAACCTTACGCGACTGGAACAGAAAAGGGAGGAAATGACAGTGGCTCGTAAAGTGTCCTCCGCCACATACCGTTGGGTGGCTTGCGGAGTATAAATGTAGATGTAGATGTAGACTACCGAGCCTGAGCATTTACTTCTGTCGCCCTATTCTGATTGTTCTGCGTTTCTATTTATGTGTTTTCTCTTTCCATTAAATACTTTCGTTATGCTTGTTATTAATTGAAGTAATTAATTTAAGCAGAATAATGAAACCAAACCACAACATAAGGAGATTCTGAGACTTAAAGTCCATCTACCACGGTTTATTGGTAGCGGAAGCAGAGTACGTTCGTGTGCAGAGTGCGCATACACCACAGGTTTTTTTTTTTTTTTTTTTTTTTTTTTTTTTTTTTTTTTTTTTTTGCACAGATGGAGTTAGCAGTCAGAGCTGTTTTGGGATTTTCGTATTTGCGTGCCCTGAGTACGAAGTTCGGATACTGAAAACCTCAGTAGAGGGAACGGCGACAAAGCCGGTGCAGAGGCTGAGGTTCACCTTAGATCACCCGCTGAAGGTACCTGTAAACATGTCGGTGATGGGAGTACCAACTGCGCTTCTTTTGTCAAATTGTTAGCTGATGCGTGCGATTGTTTAAAAATCCTAGAGCACGCAGGATCTTCACGATCGCAAATTTTACGTGCTCAGGAGTGCTGCCAACATTTTTATACGTGGGTCGTTCAATAATTAATGCCTCAAATTTTTTTCTCAGAATATATTTATTGTTAAGAGTCAGAATTTGGTGACAATATACATCAACATGTCTTGTCCATGTCCTATTTTTCTACGTAGTTTCTATCGCATTCTATGGCCGTGCATCAACGTTGTGGAAGAGCATGTATTCCCTGCTGGTAAAAAGCTCTTGTTCTGTAGGCGTAGCCATGTTTTCACTCCTTGGCTAACTCTCTCGTCATCTTCAAGGTGTGTTCCCCGTAGAGAACCTCTAAGCGGCCCAAGAGATAAGAGTCCGAGGGCGCCAGGTCTGGACTGTAGGGTGGATGAGGCAGTGATGTCCAACGCAATTTTGCGATGTGTTCCCGGGTTCTCAGACTTGCGTGTGGGCGTGCATTATCGTATTGGAGCAAGATTTCTGCTGGTTTCTCGCCCGCTGGCACTCGTCAGAGCCGGTACTTCAGTTTATTTAGAGTCTTCACGTATGAACTGATGGTTGACCCTCTTGGTATCACATCCACGAGAATGACACTTTCACAATACCAAAAGACTGTTACCACGAATTTTCCTGCAGAGGGGGTTCATCGAATTTCTTCTTTTGTGGTGAATGAGTGTGATACCCCTCCATGGACTGCCTTTTTGTTTCCGGCGCAAAGGTATGCACCCAGTTTTCGTCACCCGTAACGATCCGCGACAGAAAGGCCTCTCCGTCGGTGTCAAAACGCTCCAACAATTCAGGTGAAATGGCCTTTCTTTGAATCTTGTAGTCCGCTGTGAGAATTCATGGAACCCGTCGCACCTCTTTGAATATCCGAGAGTCTCGATCATTGCAGTCGCATTTTCAATGCTCACCGACAACTGTAGAGCCAATTGTCGAGTTGTGATGCTCCGGTCGGCACGAATAATGGCGTCCACACGATTCAGCATGTCTGGAGCAGTGGCTGTGACAGGACGGCCCGAGAGTGACTGATCGTGGAGCTCTGTTTCTGCATTTCCTGAGGCTGCAACTTTTTTACCCATCGCCTAACTGTACTCCTATCAACTGCAGCATCGCCATACACGGCACAAAAATGATAATGGATGTTCACCATTGTTTCTTTTTCTGCACACAACAATTCAATAACAGTACGCTGCTTGTAACGTGAGTCGTATGTAGACGCCATTTTGGGGCCCTGCTTTGGCTCTGTCATCTGCCAGAACGGTTCGAAACTTCACCGGCGCTCAGACAAAACATCAAATACGAAGCACCAAAAAGGACGTTTGTCTACGTATACTAATGGCTGTTTTTTTTTAAAAAATATGGAGAATTACTTATTCAACGACCGTCGTAATAGTGTTAAGGCCTTGCTGTTAGTCCAAATGGACGTCGTCTCTCATCAGCAAATCTTACATTTGTAAGCTGTTGTGTGTGCCTTGCAACGAAGGGTTAGCCTGCTAACTAGCAAGGGGATGTAAGACTTGAACCACTTCCCCCCCTCCCCCTCTAGTAGCATGATCAGAACAGTGATAACCAGAATGGATGGCACCAAAATGAATTACTGCAGGGATATGCGAAACTCTCTACTTCTATAGTATCAATCATGAATGGTGATAAAAATCTATCGGTTAGTGACAGACGGTAACGAAGCTCCTGTTATTAAGGGTGGCATTGAAAGAACAAGTTACATTGGGCTTTGGAAAAAGTTAGTTGCTGAAACCATTCAAGATGGAATATTATTGTGTAAATTGCGAAATTGAATGTTAAACAGAGTGTAGGAAGAATCAGTGAAAAATTTTATTTTATAGTTCCGGGAAAGTACGAAAAATTAAGTTCTTACGTAGAAAGGGTTCGTCTTGAGTGTATTGCCTTGTCACGAGATTTGTCGGAAGAGGAAGTGGTACATATTATCCTAGAGAGGATGCGTACGCAAGGTAGGGATTGTTTGGCACCTGTAACAAACCAAGTTCATTAACAGAATTGCATAAAATCATCTTTCCCAATGAGAGTATTAAATATGCGAAACATAAGCAATAGTCACCGCCCCAGACAACTCAAAAATAATTTCAGGAAGCGTTTTTTCTTTCGTCGTCGCCAGTCAGGTCATGTATCGCCACATTCTGTGCACTAGGTGCACCACGTTCGTGTTAATAGTTTACTCTTTATTTGTGCATATATTAAGTCTGAGCCATTGTGCGCTCATTGTTTCTCTACGTTCCGTATTGTTGCTCGATAGCAGGTATTTTTATCGCTAGTGTACCGTGATTCTTATTAACTTCGTATTTCAATTTATTTCTTTGCTCTTTGCATTAACTAATTTTGTTGTGCTCCTGATTAACTGAAGCTAGTAAGTAATTTGAATAATGTCAGCAAAACACAACGGAAGGTGGTTCTAAAGCTAAAAGTAAATCGACCACAGCTCAAGTACTTCCTTCGGGAACTCTCAACCTCACCCAGTGATCATAAACACTTCTCGGGTTTAAAACAATAGCTTGATGAACAACAGTTCAGATTTAGTTCACTTTCCAGGCAGAAAGCCTCCATACAGCTGTATTGTGGAAACTCGTACATAGTTATGAAAGATCTTAGAAGCTAATGGCAATTATAAGCAAAAGTGAATTATGTTCTAAAGAAACTAAATCTATCAACAAAAGTTACTTCTAATGAATATGTGTTTTTTAATAACCAGACCGTCCTTACCTTCTTAATGTGCATCGTAACTCACAAACCTTCTGCAGGCGAAGTGTGCTGAATCATCTGATCATGTTCATGGCGGCTCCGAATTAGCGAAACCGCACCAGCCGGGACTAACAGCTGTTCGCTTTCCACAGCCACAGTGCTTTCCATCCGTTAACGCTGCTCCGTGCTGAGTGGTTCGACTGCCCGCCGTGGCTATGCGTCGATGATGACGGTAAAGCTTTGCTCTTGCAACCACAGGAAGCGTAATGCTACTAGTGAGACGCTCCATTAAATTCGCCTGAATCTGTATCTGTAATTCTAAAAGCCCTTGCGATGTGTAGCGTGTGGTGGAGATTAGCGATATCATTTCTCGAATATCTCGATCCATTCAGAAAGGAGAGTGGGAACAGCCACTATCGAAAAACCTCCGTACCTGTTCTAACTTCTTTGATTTTCTCTCCTTGTGATTTCACGTGAGTTATTGAGTGATTGCAGGGCGCTCTCACGTCTGATACAGTGTTATGCTGCGATATGTTCTTAGGGAAGTTGATCTTTACTACTTGGTTGCTATACTGGATGACATCGGACTTCATTCATATGCTGAAATGGTTGGCAGTAGTCAACGCCCTTTCTTGTGTGCTCCAGTGAAGGAATAGCGGTAAGCTTTACCTGCATTCAAAGAAAGAGGGTGCCGATTTATACGACTGCAGTAAAAGCGTGACTGAGGGCCAAGGGGAGCGTTTTTTCTGCGCAGCCTGGGTGAAAACATTTGCAGACAGCCCAGCTCCTCGGTCTCATTGTGCAGACACATTCCATGTCACGGGTCGGTCAGCGGCCGAGGCCAAGTAGGCTGGCTAGCGCCGACGAGTTGCAGCTGCTGTGGACAGAGCACTGATGACCGGCAGTAAAGCAGAGAATAGGCCCTTCTTGGGCAGGAAGCCGATGAGACGACTGTGTGTCTCTGCGAATTTCTGTGGGACAGGTCAGTGGCGCCCAGACATCCAGACTCTGCTACAAAACATATTTGTGAAGAGACGAGGCTTTTAGGGAGTTTATGGCCGTTCTTTGGAAAGTTCGAAATGGCCCAAACAGGGGAGATAACGATCTTTTTGTGGAGGGCTTCGGTTCCATCCAGGTCATGGTTTTAGCGAAAGACATGGCGTAAACGCAAGGGGATGAGGCCGCGAAGCTGAATCTTTTTTCCGTTTCTCCCAATTAATTTTTAAAGTCGCTGGCTGACCAAGTTTGTATATGCTGAACAAGGGGCGATCTCCCAGCTTCGAGCGCCGCGCTCCAGCTCTTGATTGGCTTGGGCTAAAGTAGGAGTAGTGTAAGATGCAAATGTGCTAGGCTACCGAGCTGGCGAGAAAAGGTGAAGGAAAGAGAAGAGGACACTCTTGTACTGGCGCTTTGCTAGTAAAGAACTGCAGGTCTTTACCTAAACGGTCCTTTGCTAGTGTGCCACTTAGAGCGTGTGCCAGTCACCATCTGAACCGTCAGAGTTACTGCCTCAAGCATCATGCACACGGGTGACGCGTGGGTGCACTTAATTGTCTTGAGATGGCCGTCTAAACATTTGACAAATTCCATCATGCATAGTCGTAGCACAGAGTCAAATTGGTTTGGCAGACCAGAAAATGGGTCCACCTGCACACTGGAATCCACCGGGATTTCAGAGGCTCACAGGGAAACACCTGCATCCCGAATTAGCCGAACGCAAGACAGTGTACTTGCATTTTTTTTGGGCACGCGCCATTAATAACACATTGCTGCCGTTCATGACTCCAGCCGCCGAGCGCATCGTGGTGTGCTGCCCTGACCTGCAGAAAGGTAAAGTATTCGCTGCTATGGCATAGGGCTCCAATATATGTTTCTCAGTACCCTGTTCTTTGAAACCGTATTTTTCTTTCTGGAATAGTAAAGCAGAGATGCTTGATAGTAGCGTAGTTTTTGGGTCATACCACGGATTCACATGTATGAAGTCAGGTAAAGCGATTAGTTCTGGTTAGTGTCCTGTATTGATTACGCAACTGATCACTTTGTTAACCATCGACCGCATATCATTGACAGCGTTTGTCCAATAGAATAATGTTTGTGCCATTTCTTTATGCATTTTTTTTTGTCTTCTGTTGTTGAGAATGAGTAAATCTATCGTTGTTTAGATCACAACTCCTCCCAGCGTTCTGATTAACATTACCTTTCCCATTTTAATTAAAGCTTTGATTACAATTGGGAGCTAGCAATATAGCGTGTTTCAAAAATACACATTTCTTATGACGGTAGTACTATTTATTTTAGAAATTCAAAATAATGTGAATGACAGTAGAAGCCAGCCATTTATCGAAAGTTTTCAAATCGGTGGCCATTGTGGTCCAAGAACAGCTAATAGCCCCGACTGAAGGAATCCAACAAGTTCCTGATCGTTACAACTGGCATTTTGGCACATTCGTTTTTAATGGCTGCTTTCAACTCATTGATTGTAGATGGTCGTGTGTTACAAACATTGAGCTTCATATGTCCCCCTCCCATACAAAAGTTCCATTGGCGCCAAATCTGTTTAATTTTGAGGGAACTTCTTGACGTGTAAACATCTTGCTTGATACGACTTGCTAAATTCTATTCTCCGGTCATTAGCAACCTCTTTCAGAGCATGGTGTGAACTAGGCATAAAACTTTCCCATTAGAGACGCTTCAAAATGCGGTGGACGCTCGTTTTTGGAACTCCTATCTCACGACTCACTTGCCGCACACACATTTTAGGAGATTGGTGAAGTCTTAAGATGCCTTCTCTTTGTCTTCTGCGGCCGGTGGATGATGGTGGTCTTCCGTACAGTTCCTTCTGCCTCAAACTTATCTCGTAGACGAGTAACTGTGAGTCGCATTGGTGTATCACGTTGAGTCTTCATTCTGAACTTCCTACTTCACTTACATTCTCGTCTTCCAGTAGCACTTCAGAATGAAGATTCTAGGGTCAAGGTTCGCCCTACCTTCAGTCGTTTTTCGAGGTGCCACGTCCGAAAAAGAAGAAAAAGAAATATTTATTAGCCGTCAAAGAGTGTACACATTTTTGGGAGACCGTTCATGTGAGAAGAAGTAATGTGTCGCACGACTCATGCTGCAACATTTACTCTTGGAATTTCTGCTAGAAACCTCTGAGAGAAGGTCAACGTATGTCTTTTTTTCGTATGTTACTATAGTTTGTTGAGCATTTCCGTAACGCTATTGTGCTGAGTAAGAGATTCTGTGACGAAACGCACCGCTGTTGTTTGCATCTACTCTCTCTCTCTTCCAATAATCCAACCTTTTAAGGGTTCTAGGCTGTGTTTTAAAAGTCACTTCTTTAGTGTGTGAATTGTATTTCCTTAAGTGTTTATTTTAAGTAATGCAACACACCCATCACACACAAATATAAATATCAACTGCAACAAATAAATACGTGGTACACACCTACCGCAAGTCCTGTAAACAAAGTTAAAGCTCCTAAAACGAGTAAAATCAATCTCTGGAGACGCAGCCAGAGAATTTTAGACTGATTGAAAATTGAAGGATGTAACTTGTGATCACAAGACTATAACAAGTCCAGTGAGAGGTTAAAAAACGTAAACGACGCGTCTACTAGGCATAACAACACTCTTCACCGACTCAGAGTGACCACTCACCAGCACAGGACCAGTGACAAACACCGCACGCGTCCTGATGCTCGCCCTTAAATACATTCTCTGACGTCACACACTACAGAATCCAAGTCTGACACATAAATAATAACCAACATTCGTATCTAATGCTAATTTCGTCTACATATCATATACTAGGGCCCTGATAAAGTTAATTCCGTATTTAGTGACCTTTTATTAACAACACCGTATTAAAAACCTTTTATAAACAAATTCACAAATCATACCTGCATCTCCTTTCTTACAGTGGGACTGGAAATTAAATAAACTTCTAAATACGTATGAACAGTTTGAAGAACTAGACTCCGTCTGCCTTTCAGTTGGTATGTGTTCCGCTTTCATGTATTATTCGCGCCTGCTCGGTAATTTAAACAATATTACTAAAGTCCATTACATGACTAATCAATGAATGCATATTAAGTAATAAATACCGACTGCTCAGTAACTAGGGAGATTAGGTAAGGACCTGGGAAACTCTGCTATCTTCATACTATGTGTTGTTGTTGTGGTGCTGTTCTCTTCAGTCGACAGCCTTGTTTGATGCAGTTCTCCTTGCGATTATACCCTGTGCAAGTTTCTTCATCTCTCAGTAACTACTGCAACCTATAGTATGTGATAAATGTATCCGGACTCTCACAGCAACATTTTTTTTTTTTCATATTACATGCATTGTGCTGCCACCTGCTGCCAGGTACTCCGTATCAGCGACCACAGTAGTCATCAGACATCGTGAGAGAGCACAATGGACCGCTCCACGGAACTGACGCACCTCGAACATCGTCTGCTAATTGCGTGTCACGTGTCACTTGTGTCATACGTCTGTACGCGATATTTGCACACTGCTAAACATCCTAGGTGCATTGCTTCCGATATGATAGTGAACTAGAAACGTGAAGGGACACGTACAGCACAAAAGCGTACACACCGACCACGTCTGTTGACTGACAGAGACCGCCGACATTTGAAGAGGGTCGTAATGTGTAATAGGCAGACATCTGTCCAGACCATCGCAAAGAAATTTCAAACTGGACCAGGATCCACAGCAAATTCAAAAATCAAATCAAATCTGTGCGAAATCTTATAGGACTTAACTGCTAAGGCTATCAGTCCCTAAGCTTACACACTACTTAACCTAAATTATCCTAAGGACAAACACACACACCCATGCCCGAGGGAGGACTCGAAACTCCGCCGGGACCAGCCGCACAATCCATGACTGCAGCACCCGAGACCGCTCGGCTAATCCCGCGCGGTCACAGCAAGTACTATGACAGTTGGGTGGGAGGTGACAAACTTTGGATTTCATGGTCGAGGGGCTACTCATAAGCCACACTTCGGCAAATGCCAAACGACACCTCGTTTGGTGTAAGGAGCGTAAACACTGGACGAATTAACAATGGAGAAGGTTGTGTGCAGTTACCTCACAGCTCACAATGGCGATCCGATGGCTGGGTGTGGGTATGGCGATTGCCCGATGAACGTCATCTGGCAGTGTGTGAAGTGCCAACAGTAAAATTCGGAGGCGGCCGTGTTTTCCATGGAGGGGGCTTGCACCTGTTGTTGGTTTGGGTGGCTCTATCACAGCACAGGCCTACATTGATATTTTAAGCACTTTCTGGCTTCCCACTGTTGAAGAGCTATTCGGGGATGGTGATTGCATCTTTCAGCACGATCGAGCACCTGTTCATAATGCACGGCCTGTGGCGGAGTGGTTGGATGACAATAACCTCCCTGTGATGGACTGGCCTGCACACAGTCCTGACAACGCCTCTACAATGCCTCTGGTATGTTTAGAAAGGCCGACTTCGTGCCAGGCCTCACCGACCGACATCGATATTTCCCCTCAGTGCAGCACTCCGTGAAGAATTGACTGCCATTCAGCAAGAAACCTTCCAGCACCTGATTGAACATTATGGCTGCGAGAATGGAGACTGTCATAAAGGCTAAGGGTGGGCCAACACCATACTGAATTCCATCATTACCGATGGAGGGCACCATTAACTTGTAAGTCTTTTTAGTCAGGAGTCCGGATACTTTTGATCACACACTGTACATCCTTATTAGTCGGCTCAGTATATTCATCTCTTGGTGTCTCTATACGACTTTCACCCTCCACGCTTCCCTCCAATACTAAATTACTGATCCCTTGATGCCTCAGAAGGTGTCATACCAACTGCTCCGTTCTTCTAGTCAAGATTGCCACAAGTTCCTCTTCTCCCCAGTTCTATTCAGTACCTCCTCCTTAGTTACGTGATCGACTCATCTAATCTTCTGTAGCACCACATTTCCAAAGCTTCTATTCTCTTACTCTCGAAACTATTTATTGTCCATGTTTCAGTTCCATACATGGCTACACGCAATACAAATACTTTCGGAAAAGACTTCCTGACACTTAAATGTATACTCGATGTCAACAAATCTTTCTTCTTCAGAAACGATTTCCTTGTCATTGCCAATCTACATTTTATATCCCCTCTACTTCGACCATCACCGATTATTTTGCTCCCCAAATAGCAAAACTCCTTTACTACTTTAAGTGTCTCATTTCTTAATCAAGATTCCTCAGAATCACCTAATTTAATTCGACTACATTCAATCATCCTCGTTTTTATTTTGTTGATGTTCATTTTATATCCTCCTTTCAAGACACTGTCCTCTCCATTCAACTTGTCTTCCAAGTCCTTTGCTGTCTCTGCATCGGCAAACGTCAAACTTTTTATGTCTTCTACATGGATTTTAATACCTACTCCAATTTTTTCTGTTTTCTTTACTGCTTGTTTAGTATACAGATTGAATAACATCGGGGATACGCTACAATCCTGTCTTACTCCCTTCTCAACCACTGCTTCCCTTTCATGCCCCTTGACTCTTATAACTGACGTCGGGTTTCTGTACCAATTGTAAATAGCCTTTCGCTCCCTGTATTTGACCCCTGCCACCTTCACGATTTGAAAGAGATTATTCCAGTCCACATTGTCAAAGATTTATCTAAGCCCACAAATGCTTGGAACGTATGTTTGCCTTTCCTTAATCTATCTTCAGATATAAGTCGTAGGGTCAGTATTGCCTCGCTTTTTCCCACATTTCTACGGAATCCAAACTGATCTTCCCGAGGTCGGCTTCTACGAGTTTTTCCATTCGTCTCCAAAGAATTCGTATTAGTATTTTGCAGCCATGACTTATTAAACTGATAGTTCGGTAGTTTTCACACCATCTATACTTGCTTTCACTGGGATCGGACTTACTACGTTCTTCTTGAAATCTGAGGGTGTTTCACCTGTCTCATACGCCTTGCTCACCAGATGGAACAGTTTTGTCATAGCTGGCTCTACCAAGGCTGTCAGTAGTTGTAACGGAATGTTGTATATTCCCGGTCTCTTGTTTTGTCTAAAGTTTCAGTGCTTGGTCAAATTCTTCAAGAAGTACCATATCTCCCTTCTCATCTTCCGCCATGTCATTTCCGTAATATTGCCCTTAAGTACATCTCCCTTGAATATAACCTCTGCATACTCCTCCCACCTTTCTGTTTTCCCTTCTTTGCTTAGGACTGGTTTTCTATATGAGATCTTGATATTCATACAGGTGGTCTTCTTATTTCCAAAGGTCTCTTTAATATTCCTGTAGGCAGTATCTATCTTGAAACTTCCTGGCAGATTAAAACTGTGTGCCGGACTGAGACTCGAACTCGGGACCTTTGCTTTTCTCGGGTAAGTGCTCTACCAACTCAGCTACCCAAGCACGACTCACGCCCCGTCCTCACAGCTTTACTTCCACCAGTACCTCGTCTCCTACTTTCCAAACTTCACAGAAGCTCTCCTGCGAACCTTGCAGAATTAGCGCTCCTGGAAGAAGTTTTAATCTGCCAGGAACTTTCATATCAGCGCACACTCCGCTGCAGCGTGAGAATCTCGTTCTGGAAGTATGTATCTTAACCCTAGTGACATAAGCTTCTACCTTCTTCCAGCTGTCCTCAAGCCATCCCTGGTTAGCAATTTTTCACTTCCTTTCGATCTCATTTTTGAGAGGTCTGTATTCCTTTTCGCCTGATTCAGTTTTGTATTTTTTCATTTCATCAATTAAATTCAATATTTCATCTGCTGCCCAAGATTTTCTACAAGCTCTCGTCATTTTACTTACCGGATCCTCTGCATCCTACACTATTTCGTCAAACCTGCTCATTCTTCTTCTACTGTATTTCTTTCGCCTATCCTTGTCAATCGTTCCATAATGCTCTCACTGAAACTCTCTACAACCTCTGGTTCTTCCAGCCAGTTTATCCTGGTCCCATTCCCTTAAATTCCTATCTTTTCGCAGTTTCTTCAATTTTAATCTACAGTTCACAGCTTTGAAATTGTGGTCAGAGTCCACACCTGCCCCTGGAAACGTCTTACACCTGAAAACCTGGTACCTAAATCTCGTTCTTACCACTATATTACCTATCTGAAATATTCCAGTGCCTCAAGGCCTCTTCCAAATATACAATCTTCTTTCATGATTCTTAAACCAGTTGTTAGCTATTGTTGAGTTATGGTCTGCGCAGATCTCTACCAGGGGGCTTCCTCTTTCACTTATTACCCCCGGTCCATATTCAGCTACTACTTTTAGTCGTAACGATCTAAATAATTTCTCTTATCACACCATACATTTCTTCAATCTATTCATCATCTACGCAGCTAGTTAGCATATAAACTTATACTACCGTGATAGGCGTGACATTCGTGTCTATCTTGGCTACGATGATGCGTTCACTATGCTGTTAGTAGAAGCTTATCCGCGCTATTTTTAATTCATTCTTAGACATACTCCTGCATTACCGCTATTTGATTTTGTATTTATAACCCTGTATTCACCTGAGCAGAAGTCTTGTTCTTCCTGTCATCGAACTTCACTGATTCCCACTATATCTAATTTAACCTATCCATTTCCCTTTTAAATTTTCTAACCTACCCGCCCGATAAAGGTTCTGACATTCGACACTGCGATCCGTAGAACGGCAGTTTCCTTTCTCCTGTTAAGGACGTCCTCCTGAATACTCCCCGCCCGGAGATCCGAATGGGGGACTAATTTACCTCCGGAATATTTACTCAAGAGGACGCCATCGTTATTTAACCATACAGTAAAGCTGCATGCCCTCGAGAAAAATTACGGCAGTAGTGTCCCCTTACTTTCAGCCGTTCACAGTACCAACACAGCAAGGCCGTTTTGGTTTTTGTTACAAGGCCAGATTAGTCAATCATCCAGACTGTTGCCCCTGCAACTACTGCAAAGGCTGTTGCCCTTCTTCAGGAACCACACGTTTGTCTAGCGTCTGAACAGATACTCCTCCGTTGTGATTGCACCTACGGTACGGCTGTCTGTATAGCTGAGGCACGCATGCCTCCCCACCAACGACATGGTCAATGGTCTCAAGGAAGGTGGGGGGGGGGGGGGGGATACTACGTGTGTGTGTAGAAGATTTATCGTACTGGTACATTTAAATATCAACTTTTATGAAAGTCGTCTACAATTCTCCTCGCAGTTGCTTGAATTTAAATGTACCTGTTGTGCCATTTACTGACGTCGTCAGCTTTTATTTTACACTTCGTAGAATCACAGATCCAAAGTTTCAGTTTTATTAATTTTGTAACCTCTCATAATCAAAAAATTGTAGTTTCCTTAGTATTTATACTACAATCCTTGAAGTTGCAAGAACGTGTCCCATTGCCATGATTTTTCTAGTGCACTTGATTCTGCTGCATCACGATTATAGGATCTGTAACGTATTTCCATTGAAAGTATAATATTATCATATCTACATCTGGATCTAAACACATAGTCCATAAGCCACCACCTGGTGCACTGTGAAGGCTACCTTGTACCACTGCCAGTCCTTTTCCTGCTCCATTCGCAAGTGGAGCGACGAATAAACTAATGGCTTTATGCCTCCGCATGAGTCCTGATATCCCAAAATATAATGTCCATTGGAATCAATCCATCCTTCTGCCAATTGGTGTAAGGAATCAAGCGCACTCTGAAATTGTTCAGGGAGAACCACGCACCCTAATAAGACGGCGAATCACGCTTTCACACCGCACTTAATCGCCAACCAGTGGTTCCAATACTTTAGCCAATTTTAGGTAGCTCCTGCTCGTCCATTTCAAACGTGAGGTCGGTTTGAGGGGCTCCTGCGTTAGCCGCTGGAAAATTCAGGAAACCAGGAAGTCGGTTTGTAGATTGAGACGTGCGTATTTTTCTGCATATAAGGCACGGGTTCGCTTCCACAACACTACCACATCCCAGATCAAAGCGGAGATCATATCCATCATTTCACGTTAGAGGTATATATGGAAATGAGAAAAAGTTATATACAGAACTGCTCGTACGTAGCAACAGCACAATAACGGGGAAAGCAAATGTGAAATCATTAATGTTAGTAGGTAAGACACACCAATATACACACAGAGTTTGAACTAATTTAATGTACACACGAGTGGTACTACACAGTGCTTACAGCACAACTTAGTGCAGTGTATATCATGCTCAGACAAGCCCTAAAACACTAATCATGCTCAGACAAACGTGTGCCTACAGTGTCTTTATACCGAAAGACATTAAAGCACCTTATCCTGCTAAGGGAGCGCTAAAGCAACGACTGGGCTTATATTAGTAACCACACGTCTTCCATCACCCGTGAATAAGCGTTCAGATCTTCGAGCGTATGTGTTTCCAAACTCATGTTTCCGAGGCTAAGTTTACTTGTTTACACGAGTACTTCCTCTTCTCAAAGTATTCGACACTTCTTATCACTTTGTATATATGAAACCTGTATGACAGAAAATGCAGGTAGTAAGGGAACAGAAGATTTAGAAATATGAGTACAGAAGAGACTTGATGGGTAGCTCGAACAACTAATTAAGAGAGATGGAATGAGAGCGTACTGGCAGAACTCTACTTGACTGATATGCAGCAGTGGCTCAAAGGACGCATCCTGAGGCATCAAGTATTAATCCATTGACTAGTGCACGGAGGTTATGTATGGGTCTAAAGGCATAAAAATTGAGCAAATCTAGCGAGTCTTGAAAACAGAAGTACAATGGAAATAAGTTGTAACATTTATGCAGAGTTTTGCACGGAGTGGAATAGCATGGAGAGTTCTAGCCAACCAGCCTCCGAACTGAAGACTAAAATACAAATGAATGTTTAGGCACTCTGTTGGTCGTACTGAAAGACATGATCGTCCAAACACATTTTTTCACATTTATGGTCAGGAATGCCCTGACTCTTTGGTCTTTTGTAATAGAGTAATTCTGATGCCTCTCCTGTGACCCTCCTATCCGTGCCTGCATTAGCAGCCAGACAGAATGGCGCAAGGATGATTTAGGCGTCTGAGGAGATGCACGTTCCGTGTCTTCTCAGATGAGCATCCGCCACACCGTTCCCTCCATTACCGTAATGGCCGTCACCGCCGCCGGATGGAGACCGGATGAATCCTGGCCGAGATATCGGTTACGCCTCCGGAGCAACGTAGCGCAGGGTTGCAGCCATCGCAGGCGCCGCTTCACTCCTCGCAGATTGCCGGCTTGCCAGCAAATAGACGCGTACTACTTGTCGAAGATTTGATACTTCCGCACTTTACGTGTAATTCCTGTCAAGACGGACGTATTTGGTTTATTCATTCTTCTCTTACAAAGACTCATATGCACCTGTGTACACGAATTTTTATCGACATTACTTCTCTTGAAAAAATTTGCTTTTATTTGGAAGGTACGGTGCTAAAGGGAAATGTTGTTATAGATTCACGAGTAACTGCGTTACAGACACTTTTATTTTGTTTTATTCTCTTATATTTTGTATATTTTTTCCAGCAAGTTGAATTTCCAGCTGTTCAGTTTTTTATCACGGAACCAATGTTTGTAAAATAAAACTATTAATAACTGTCAGTAAACTTAAAACTGGCATCACAGGCTGTAACAACCGTAAATGAAAAATGAGATTCACATAAATGCAAAGTCCTCCAATATGTAACAATCATAAATGAAAAATGAGATTCACATGAATACAAAGTCCTCTAATATGTAGAAATTTTAAATAAACAATAACTATAAGAGTATTTAAAACTGATTTTGTTTTTTCCTCTGGTCATGGGTCCGAAGTCTGGTTTAATGCTGCTCTCCACGGTAGTCTATCCTGTGTGAGCCTCTTCATCTGCATGACTGCTGCAACCTGTATCCATCTGAAGCTGCTTTCTTCAGTCAAACCTTTGAGTCTTCAATTTACATCAATTTACACCTTCCCCCCACCACACTCTCACACATTTCCCGCCATTCGAGACGTGTCCCGTCTCTTTTTGGGTGTCAGGTTAAAAACTGAACAAATATAATCATATAAGACAAACAAAAATTCCAAGTAGACGTCGTAAGACAATCTAAGTTGGTATTACTGCCACATGTGTCTGATATAAACCGTGTTACTCAGTATTAGCAAGGAGGTGTTGAAAACAATAAGATGTCCTCTGAAATTATGTCTTTATGCGATCTGCTGAGACAGTCGTAATGCAAAGGGAGAGAGAAACTGACGCACTGACCCAAGTGACGTGGAGATGAACTCCCCACCGGGAGCTTGTTATCGCAGACTGACTCTGGAACGGCTACCGGCTTCAGGCACTCCTGTGTGTTTGGTAGGACTCGCAATATCCGGCTGCTCTGCTTGAGCTATCAAAGGCTCTCTGCCAGCCTGCTTTCTCAGAGGCAGCGCCGATAATGTAGCTGCGGCGAGGCTGGTCTGAACAGCAAAGCGTTCTGCTCATAATCATAGTCTGACCAGACGTAATTTCATTCTCCGACGACAATAATGAATAGCCTTGGTTGGCCATCAATTTAGTACGTTCATCATGATTATTTACGAAATACTGTACGCTGACGTCGTCAGTACATTCATGACATACTATCTCATAAATAACTCCGCCTCCCAGTTGATTGAAGCTTACGATTTCTAGATGCGGCTAGTAAACGGAACTTATGAATTTACTCTCACATCGGCTGGATTTAAGTATTCGCTGAAACAGTTATGTCTGAGCTACAATACTGCTAACAGTCACACTTTGAAAAAGATGATGGTTCCATCAGCAGCATCTGATAGCAGACTGAAAAATAACTTCAGTGTAGTCCAAAAGATAATTACTCGCCTCGGGTTCGATCCCCGGTGAGTCCTAGGATCTTTATCAGTATCTTGTGACTCATTTCGTCCCTGACAATGTGCTGATGTCTTGATGCACAGATGTGAAAAATTCTGAGGTACACCATGATTCGGTATCCACGTCAAACTGTAGGACCCAACACTACAACCGGCTAGGTGAGTTCAAAAAATGGTTCAAATGACTCTGAGTACTATGGGACTTACCTTTTGAGGTCATCAGTCCCCTAGAACTTAGAACTACTTAAACCTAACCAACCTAAGGACATCACACACCTCCATGGCCGAGGCAGGATTCGAACCTGCGACCGTAGCGGTCGCGCGGTTCCAGAGTGAAGCGCCTAGAACCGCTAGGTCACTCCGGCCGGCAGATGAGTTCAGTTCCTTATGGTTGACGAAAGGTAACGGCACCCCACCTCCAACAGGACCATGCCTAGTATAGCACTGTGATGTTCAAAACTGCTGAGGACCGCTTTTCTTGTTTGCATATCTGCTGGCTAATGGGTTGTGCAATTAATGATCGGGGTGGTTCCTGTTATAAACAAAACCATCGTGTGCCCTGTCGATAGAGGGTTTGCAGAGGACCCTTGCGTCATACTAAGAGAAAGGCTCTTGTTTACCCTTTCGTTACACTTTGTATGAAACACTGCCTTGGCCATTATTTTATTAAAATGAATTTACCTACACATTAAAAACACGAAGATTACAAGATGTCCAAAGCATAAAAGGAAAACGACAATAACATCTTTATACTTACATACTAATGTAGATATCTACCATGGAAACTACACATGGCTATAGGTACAATAAGAGGTGAATAAAAATCTTTTTGTGCTGTATCAGCCGTTTATTAAATATATATTGATATCATCTCAAAAATTGTAATCTGTTGACATATTATTAGATTATTTGGAAGGTAGCCGAAACAGAATATAGAAATTAAAAAGGCCTCTAAAACATAAAAGTACATTTCAGTTTACAAGATGGAGCTAATGAAGCTGAGATGAAGGAAAAAATTTTATTTTCAAATTAATCCTTGATCATATAAATGCTGCTTAGTCTTCTGAAATTGATAAATAACAGTACAGTGTAAAAAAACTTCAACAAATGGCGGGCATAGTGTAGTCTTTTGGGAAAAACTCAGGAAAGGAAATCAATCTAAAGCACACATATGCAAACACGAGGAGAAAAAGAAATATAAAACTGATGTTCAATTGAGGAGACGCAGTGAGTATAAAATTTTAGGCTTTCGCAGCAAGAAATAGATTCGGTGCCTCCATATCTAATATACACCTTGTTACACTTCAAATGTTTTCGACTTTGTTACATGTGTCCACCATCATCGTATGTAATACTTGGTAGTCAGAGGATGGCCACATACAAGAATATCTAGAATATTGATTCTCCCTTTTACAATATGTCAGAGTCCACAAGCCAGAAGAATTTCTTGCAAACCACAAAATTTTCAAGAGTACCGGTTTATAAGAAGTAGTGTAGGAATGAATGAAGGTCTGCAGCAGAATCAGAAACATGGATATCAAATAAAAAGTGGCTGTTAGAAGTTTTGAGAAATGTTAACATTCCAGCGTGAAAAAATGCTGAAGTACTTTCGTTTACGTGCTCTGATACACGGTATGAAAGACTGAGTAGATCAGCTTTGTTAGAAATCATGTGCAGAAAAAGTGCAGAAAGTGCAGAAAAAGACCGTTAATGGCTGTCAAGAAACGAGAAGAAAAAGAGCTTTATTCTGAGCATTCTTACTGCAATTATGATCATAAAAATAGATTTCTGAGGAAATGGCTAAAAATGGTTCAAATGGCTCTGAGCACTATGGGACTCAACTGCTGAGGTCATTAGTCCCCTAGAACTTAGAACTAGTTAAACCCAACTAACCTAAGGACATTACAAACATCCATGCCCGAGGCAGGATTCGAACCTGCGACCGTAGCGGTCTTGCGGTTCCAGACTGCAGCGCCTTTAACCGCACGGCCACTTCGGCCGGCTTCTGAGGAAATATAGAACGGTAGAGAAGAACAGGAAAGCAGAGTTTTCAGAATCTGGATTTTAATCGTAGCTTCCAAATGCACTAAATGTGGATATGTACATAAAGAACTGCAAAAAAATGTTAGAGAGTATGAACCTTGTAATGGTACAGTGTATGACGTTACTGTTAGGTACGTTGGCTTTTTTGGCGTCATTGTTTTTCTAGTGGTGCCTGGATGAGTTATACAGTGCTCTTTAATATGACACCCTCGATGCCAACCGATAATGGGTAGTAGTGAGTCGGCAATACAGGGAGACACGTGTAGTAGACTATCATGCTGTGTCATGATGAAAACAACAATTGGATGCGCCAGGAATGGCCAGGAATACGGTTCGTGAGCCGTATCCTGGCTCATGTGTCACAGCGCTGGGCCTTACTCCTTACTGCAGACCTTCCCCCCCTCCCTCCCTCCCTCCCCCCTTTCGAGTCACGCCTTGATGTCTGAGTGGGAGGTGGCAATTTGGATTTGTATAGACCATAAACCAAACAAATTTTCAGTATTACTTAATTTTTCGAACACTGAATCCATAATATAATTTTTAACTGCCGGCATACAGACAGACGTAAACACTTCCACGGAGTTTTGGGCCGAGGTCTCACATAATAGTGACTTACATAGTTTCATAGTGGAAAATCTTTACACACATGTTGATGGAAACATTACAACATATTTGCAACCTCATTATGGAGACGGGCAAATTGTATTTCAATAAGACGACGTAGGCGCCCTTGACGGTTTAACATAAAAGTATTTGTCTTTAAAATGGAAACTGTAATTCAAATGAATCATTTACATCCACACATGCACAGAGGCACTTTCAACTGAAACTGCAAACCGTTTCCAAAACAGCTCTAAAACAGATGTAAGAGTGGCAGTGTCCTTAAAACTTTCAGAAGACTATCTTTGTAATTCTTTCAAGTCCACAATGAATTCATAAAGCGCCGTGTTAATTTTAACGCTGGCAAACTTAGGGATATGGACTGTGTTTGTCTGAATTTGGCCTTCTACAAGGTGAATTTCTTCTTAAAGGCATTCCATGATATTAGAGGCAAGTTGTATCTGACCTTACAATGTATTTCTCTGAGCACTGTGGAGTCTCGTCCACTTAAAATGCAACGCCTGCAATCCGTTCATAATGATCGAAGAATCGTTCCAGGCATCCGCGTTGAGTGAACTAACGTTGTCTGCAGTAATTTTTAACTCTCTGCGCAAGGATAATGGTCACAACTTACAGAGGAATAATCCGTGTGACTACAGGAATTTTACTATCTGTAAAACCGATGTTTTCACGTTCAGACTCCGTGTAAATTTAGCACCAAGAACATCTTGATGTTCAGAAAAACGAATCATTGTAATTTTTTGGTCTTTCGTTGTCAATTAAATCTTGTTGTGATCTTGTGCAAATGTCGTTTCATAGCATATTTCCAGTACCTGTTGACTGTGAGATTGTGTATCAGATATTGAGATTTCTCACCCCTGTCATCTGTTGGTCTAATTTTTTTAAAGGCTCGTGACTTTGTCTCTTTTTGTGAAAAACAGCCACTGGACCTGTGAACGTCTGTCATATCACGAACAAATAGGAAAGGGTAAACGGCGCTACTACCACGGTTTTGCCGAACTGTAGAGTTTAGTGCTGACCAAAATATGTCGCACCGCAGCCCTAGATGAAGTGTCATCTGTACCAGTTACTTCTGAGAAGAATCAAAGAAAGTTGGAACAGCTGATCCTCGGCCTGCAAGCGGCTCACACATCTGGCACACGTGCCGTTTGGCACCCCGTGGCCGGCCCTGCCATACACAGTCCATCCATGAAGTTCCGAGATTGATTTTGCTCCAGGTGCTTGAGACACGTCAGCGCAGGACCTAAGATGGCTGCTTGCACTAATAACTGTAAACGACAGACGTGCAATCGACCAGTCGGCTGTGAGCAGTAGTAGTGTGCCAGGGACTGTAGTGTGTCAGCCTTGTGGTGTCACAGATCACAACGAAAAATGATTCAAATGGCTCTGAGCACTATGGGACTTAACTTCTGAGGTCATCAGTCCCCTAGAACTTAGAACTACTTAAACCTAACTAACCTAAAGACAGCACAGATATCCATCCGAAGCAGGATTCGAACCTGCGACCGTAGGGGCAGTGCGGTTCCAGACTGTAGCGCCTAGAACCGCTCGGCCACCCCGGCTGGCACAGATCACAACGGTGCAATGATGCACGAACGACTGCTGTGACTTCATTGAAACTCAAAATGAGGATTAGTACTCGTCTGGAAAAACAAATCATAATGAGTGACGAGGTTACGTATTATCATTATGAGCCTACCACTAAACGACGAGGTGCAGAAAGGATCGAGAATAGTTCGTCAAGAACGAAGAAGGTGCAAATGTGATGTTCGAGTTGAACCACATCCCAAAGAACTACTTTCCTGACAGTTTCAAGTGTCTGTATGAATTTTTTTGTGCGCTGGATTTAAAGCGCGGGAAGAAATTTTCCTTTACCAGAAGAATTAAAACCACAAACTAAACCTATCTCTATTTTTTATTCAAACACTCTCGAAATGTCTAGGATTGGCGTGCTAGGTTGCCAGCATTGTGAAGTACTGAATTAAGAGACGTTAAACATGCAACTTAATGTTGATAGTAATGAGATAAGAACAACTGAGGAAAAAATTCGTTTCGAAAATCATACGCTGTTTTCCTAACAGGACACATACCAAAAAAATTTTAAAAAAGTTTCCACTTATGAAGATGTTCTACAACCTGATTTGTCGTGTTGTAATGTACGAACGACACGGAATATCCAGAATGAGAGGGCAACTGTGACATAGGCTAAACAGTTCGGAGTCACATCGGAAACCGGGGCTGCTTTAGACTGTGAATTAAGTAAATAAAGAATTCGTAAAAAATGTTTCATTCCAGAAAACAAACTTTTTAAAAAATAGCATTATGGACTGTTATAAGAAATTGGTCCATTAAGGTGCAAAATGGTATCCAGATAAAGTTAAACTATACTATCGAGATAGACCGTGTTTTTTATGCGATTGCATGATTAGTAAATCCAATGTTAAGCGCACACAAGCTCCTCACAAACCAAAAAAGTGCAGTAATTATGTTTATGTTGTTGTTGTGGTCTTTAGTCCTGAGTCTGGTTTGATGCAGCTCTCCATGCTACTCTATCCTGTGCACGCTTCTTCATCTCCCAGTACCTACTGCAGCCTACTCCCTTCTGAATCTGTTTAGTGTATTCAACTATTGATCTCCCTCTAAGATTTTTACCCTCCACGCTGCCCTCCAGTATTAAATTGGTGATCCCTTGATGCCTCAGAACATGTCCTACCAACCGATCCCTTCTTCTAGTCAAGTTGTGCCACAAACTCCTCCCCAATTCTGTTCAATACCTCCTCATTAGTTATGTGATCTACCCATCTAATCTTCAGCATTCTTCTGTAGCACCACATTTCGAAATCTTCTATTCTCTTCTTGTCTCAACTATTTATCGTCCACGTTTCACTAACATACGTGGCTACACTCCATACAAATACTTTCAGAAATGAATTCCTGACACTTAAATCAATACTAGATGTTAACAAATTTCTCTTCTTCAGAAACGCTTTCCTTACCATTGCCAGTCTACATTTCATATCCTCTCTACTTCGACCATCATCAGTTATTTAGCTCCCAAAATAGCAAAACTCCCTTACTACTTTAAGTGTCTCATTTCCTAATCTAATTCACACAGCATCACCCAACTTAATTCGACTACATTCCATTATACTCATTTTGCTTTTGTTGATGTTCATCTTATACCCTCCTTTCAAGACACTGTTCATTCCGTTCAACTGTTCTTCCCAGTCCTTTGCTGTCTCTGACAGAATTAGAAATTCATCAGGGAACCTCAAAGATTTTATTTCCTCTCCATGGATTTTAATACCTACTCAGAACTTTTCTTTTGTTTCTTTTACTCCTTGCTCAATATACAGATTGAATAGCATCGGGGGGAGGGTACAAACCTGTCTCACACCCTTCCCAACCACTGCTTCCCTTTCATGTCCTTCGACTCTTATAACTGCCATCTGGTTTCTGTACAAATTGGAAATAGCTTTTCGCTCCCTTTATTTTACCCCTGCCACCTTCAGAATTTGAAAGAGAGTATTCCAGTCAACATTCTCAAAAGCTTTCTCTAAGTCTGCAAATGCTAGAAACGTAGGTTTGCCTTTCCTTAATCTTTCTTCTAAGATAAGTCGTAAGGCCAGTATTGCCTCACGTGTTCCAACATTTCTACGGAATCCAAACTGATATTCCCCGAGGTCGGCGTCTACCAGTTTTTCCATTCGTCTGTAAAGAATTAGCGTTAGTATTATGCGGCTGTGACTTATTAAACTGTTAGTTCGACAATTTTCACATCTGTCAACAGGTGCTTTCTTTGGGATTGGAATTATTATATTCTTCTTGAAGTCCGAGGGAATTTCACCTGTCTCATACATCTTGCTCACCAGATGGTAGCGTTTGTCAGGACTGGCTCTCCCAAGGGTGTCAGTAGTTCTAATGGAACGTTGTCGACCCCCTTGTTTCGACTTAGGTCTTTCAGTGCTCTGTCAAACTCTTCACGCAGTATCATATCTCCCATTCCATCTTCATCTACCTCCTCTTCCATATCCATAATAATGTCCTCAAGAACATCGCCCCTGTATAGACTCACTATATACTGCTTCCACCTTTCTGCTTTCCCTTTTTTGCTTAGAACTGGGTTTCCACCTGAGCTCTTGATATTCATTCAAGTGGTTCTCTTTTCTCCAAAGATCTCTTTAATTTTCCTGTAGGCAGTATCTATCTTACCCTTCATGAGATAAGCCTCTACATCCTTACATTAGTCCTCTAGCCATCCCTGCTTAGCCATTTTGCACTTCCTGTCGATCTCATTTTTGAGACGTTTGTATTCCTTCCTGCTTGCTTCACTTACTGCTTTTTTCTATATTCTCCTTTCATTAATTAAATTCAGTATCTCGTCTGTTACCCAAAGATTTCTACTAGCCCTGGTATCTTTACCTACTTGATCCTCTGCTGCATTCACTATTTCATTCCTCAAAGCTACTGTATTTCTTTCCCCCATTCATGTCAATTATTCGCTTATGCTCTCCCTGAACTGTGCACAACCTCTGGTTCTTTCAGTTTATCCAGGTCCCATCTCTTTAAATTCCCACCTTTTTGCAGTTTCTTCAGTTTTAATCTACAGTTCATAATCAATAGATTGTGGTCAGAGTCCACATCTTGCCCTGGAAATGTCTTACAATTTAAAATCTGATTCCTAAATCTCTGTCTGACCATTATATAATCTATCTGAAACCTTCTAGTATCTCCAGGGTTCTTCCCTGTATACAACCTTCTTTCATGATTCTTGAACCAAGTGTTAACTATGATTAAGTTATACTCTGTGAAAAATTCTACCAGGCGGCTTCCTCTTTCATTTCTTACCCCCAATCCATACTCACCTACTACGTTTCCTTCTCTTCCTTTTCCTACTGTCGAATTCCAGTCACCCATGACTATTAAATTTTCGTCTCCCTTCACTACCTAAATAATTTCTTTTGTCTCATCTTACATTTCACCAATTTCTTCATCATCTGCAGAGCTAGTTGGCATATAAACTTGTACTACTGTAGTAGGCGTGGGCTTCGTGTCTATCTTGGCCACAATAATGCGTTCACTATGCTGCCTGACGTAGCTTACCCGTACTCCTATTTTTTATTCATTATTAAACCAACTTCTGCATTACCCCTATTTGATTTAGTTTTTATAACCCTGTATTCACCTGACCAAAAGTCTCGTTCCTCCTGCCACCGAATATTACCAATTCCCACTATATCTAACGTTAACCTATCCATTTCCCTTTTTAAATTTTCTAACTTACCAGCCAGATTAAGGGATCTAACATTCCATGCTCCGATCCGTATGAACCCAGTTTCCTTTCTCCTGATAACGACGTCCTCCTGAATGCTCCCCGCCTGGAGATCCGAATGGGGGACTATTTTACCTCCGGAATATCTTACCCATGAGGACGCCATCATCATTTATCCATACAGTAAAGCTGCATGCCCAAGGGGAAAAATTACTGCTGTAGTTTCCCCTTGCTTTCAGCCGTTCGCATTATTAGCACAGTAAGGTCGTTTTGTTTAGTGTTATAGGGCCAGATCAATCATCCAGACTGTTGCCGCTGCAACTACTGAAAAGGCTGCTGCCGCTCTTCTGGAACTACACGTTTGTCTGGCCTCTCAACAGATACCCCTCCGTTGTGGTTGCACCTACGGAACGGCTATCTGTATTGTTGAGGCACCCAAACCTCCCCACCAACGGCAAGGTCCATGTTTCATGTAGGGGGGGAGGGGGAATTATGTCTATATATTTAGAAAAAATTCATAGTATTAGACCCGCGACTAAAACTTTCAAATAGCATGGACACTAGAAATGTACCATTTAAGTTTAATAAATAGTTAATTCGTCCTAGTACGATGTAATTCAAACCATGAAGACCTGATAAAATGTGTCAGAAGGTGCTATGTAATCATTAAGATCTTCTAGGGAGCGCGATTCGCACATATTAATTGAGGAAAGAGGATAACATCAAAACCTGGCCACGTCCTGCGAAAGAAAATACAGAAGTGTACATTACAACCAAGGGTCTAACTGTATCTTCAACATCTACCGTCATTCAAATCCTGAAAGGTTTTTTTGTCCTTTTTATGGAGATCGAACGCGGGATAGACTACAAAAATATCATTATTTTCCCATTTAAACTGTCGCTACAAGCGCAAAGAAGCTTTAATGGAAGGCAAAAGGCAAATAACGAACAGACGGCATCGTCTCCTTGATTTCCCTCAGGAATTCCTTTGGTCTCGTCGTGGCAACCGCCGCAGTTCCGTCGCGGAATCGTCTCCCCACGACAGAGGCAAGTACCCAGGGACCTCATAGAATCACGCGCCCAGCAAACTTCTGCATCCAATATTGAATAATTGATTTGTTCACTCTGTGTAAACTCGAAACTCGACCATTTCAAGAGTCAATACGAACACGGTAACACTTATCAGACACTTCTTTCCACATATAAGTACACACTATCTACAAGTACGTTGAAAGGGAACAATGTCAGCTGTGATACGGTGCCTGTATGCCTGTGAAACGATAAAGCGGGGTGAAGAGTGATTGATAGTAGATTAGAGATGAAGCACACCTTAGTGTGTGTTTCGTCGGAGATAGTAGTACAGTGATTTTGTCTGAGATAGAAAAAAAGTAATTATTAATAGAAACGATAATAGCATTTCCACTAGAATAATTACGCAGTGACTAAAACTGATGAGTACACTAATGCCTGGTTTAAATTCACTATGGGAAACACCAGTCATGGCAAGTATTTGGACCGTTAAAGGACTTTTGAGGAGGATCTTAATGGTTCTGCAAAGCTTAATTTGATTCTGGAGTGTATGAGAAACATTCAATATTCTACATTCGACAGAACTGCTACAGTATATATTCGTAATTGATAGTCATTCCTTAACAGTTTTTGTATGTCCATCCTTTTGGCAGGAGGTCTCTGGGACGACGGCCGTTTACTATAGTCAAAAATAAAACACCTACATCCGTCCTTATAGTTTTATTTTATTTTATTGCAACCAGTTTCAACGCTTCGGAGCGTCATCTTCCGGCGGCTGTTGATGCGGTACGGGTTCATATGAGCCCTATATATATCACATCAGTTGCCAGCATTGCTGGATACGCAGATAATGTGTCAGCACTCCTACCATCAACTGCCAACTTAACTGTTGTCAAAGTTGTCTTCGAAGTGGAACGTGGATATGCGTTTGTTGTCCTGAATATAATACGCAGAACAATAACTGCAAAACCCGATGTTGTAAATCTGCCGCATCCAGATGCCAGTGATGTCCTGAGGATTTGTATGCACTGAAGGCATTGAAACTCATCAATTTGCACGTGATCTCCAGAGTACCATGAGTGCTACTTACTTCATTATTTTCTTGGTGGGACAGATCAACAGAAATCAAATAACATTTGTGAAAGCCTTTCTTAAAGCTGACTGTTTAAATAGTTCTCCTAGCCAATTTGTAAAGGCTCAGTTAGAGATATTTCATAACCAAATTATCAACTCAGTTGTTCTCAAGATCAGGTTTAAGTTTTTTAGTTTCACTAAACTTGCTGCTCTTTTAACAGACTGGCTCCAGAGGCGAATTTTTTATTGCTATGAACACATTTTTCATGTATGACTATTCCTTCTTGTGCCATGTGATCTAGGCTGGTTACTATAGTGTAGAGATCTGAATAAGATACTATAGGGTGATTACATATCAGGGTAAGTAAGATTTTGACAATCAATAACTACTGGATGGCAACGGAAGTTGCAGTCGGTTGTCTTGAACAGTGCTCCAATTTCCCGTTACAACGTACTTTAGTTTATCGGTAGGAGCACTGAAGTACTGCTGAAGCTCTTCATGAGCTTGACTCTCTTATTTGCATTTACAGAATTACGTGCAAACAGTATGGTATTTTTCTTTAAATGCGAACATTTTTAGGTTAGGCTTTACCGTGACTGTTACTGACATTAAATGAAACAACAATTTCACTGTTACCAGTCACCGTTTTTTATTTCCACGACGCGTTTCGAAGGTTTAAACCTCCATCATCGGGTGGGTTTACATTAGTAAGTATTACATTTGTGTGTGTGTTGTGTTACGATTTTTGGGGGAACTTGTGGCACTGCCTAGTGGAGAAACGAGACACTATTTCAGAATATGGTTTAGGATAACTTTTATGAAAAATTAAACTGATATCTAATGGTAAACATTAAATAAGTAAACTACAGTACCTTCAGTGATCACAGGTTCCTTTTGCTGTCGTAACACATCACATGTATACTGCCACATTTGTAAACAAATATGGCGTCTGGAATCAGCTGGGTGCAAAGTTCGTATAGCAGAAGTGAAGACATAATCGCAAAGCGCAAAGAATATATATCATAACAATATAATAACAGAATGATTGCTTTAAGCATTTGGCGGTGTTTGTTTTCAGGTGTCAAATATATGTGTGTGTACTTCAGGTGGTATATAAATCCAATTCTGACAAGTTAAAACAGCAAACATTCGTACTTGTTTATACAAACAGGTGAAATGTTAAAATGGCTTAAACATCATACTTATTGATAACAATTAGGTGAAATGTTACAGACTATAATTTCAATGACCATATTGGCTACAACAGTAAAATCATACATACATTACACTCTTTGATTGGGGTTAATAAACAGGTGTGAAGTGAGGGGCTGGAGGCAGAAGGAGAGGTAGAGAGAGAAAAAGTGTGTGTGTGTGTGTGTGTGTGTGTGTGTGTGTGTGTATGTGTGAGTGAAAGGGTGAGGGAGAGGGGGGGGGGAGAGAGGGAGAGAGAGAGAGAGAGAGAGGGAGAGAGAGAGAGAGAGAGAGAGAGGACAGAGTGATTATTGAGAGGAAACATTTACATGGCAAGGAGTCTTATGATTGCATGTTGCATATAATAGTTGCCTAAAGGTTGGGGAATACATTGGTTAATGCTATGAAATATGCAGATAGATATACATTTGTGCCATTAGTTGATGTACATACAGTTTTAAGCTGACAAGGGGTACAAGCTGTTGGTGTGATGAATTATCTTTGAATGAGGTCAGTCTCTTGTACTCTTGGCAGCTGTCAATATTTATGGTGAATATTAGGTGTGTGTGTGTGTGTAAGTGTGTGTGTGCATTTTTATGAGTGTAGGCAGTTGCTGAAAACGGAGATGATACTATTGTAAATATTGTCATTTTTGTCATTTAAGATAGATTCTGGTTGTTTCATTTGATGTTTGTATATTTGGAGTGTTTCAAGGATGTCTAGTTTTCTGCCTTTTGGTTGGGTGTGTAGGATGCTAATGCTTGTGTTGTTAACATGGTGTTTTGTTTCATGCAAGTGTGTAGCTATTGCTGATGTGTGATATTTTTTGTTTTTTAGTGCTGCCATGTGTTCCTTGAACCTAATCTCAAATGATCTGCCTGTCTGGCCTATGTAGAAGCAGTCACAGTCCAAACATTCAATTTTGTACACACCTGTGTGATGAAGTGGGTTTCGTGTGCCGATGTTGTGGGGTAACTTCTGTCCAATCTTGTTGTCTGTTGTAAAGGATATGCTTATGCCTTTCCGTTTGAAGACATTGGCAATCTGGTATGAAATGTTACCCAGAAAGGGGATTGTATGGAAGACGTTATTTTCTTTTTGTTTTTTGTGTTGTGATTCCTTTGCCATTATTGAGTGTTTTAGGGTGTCTACTATGGAGCTGTTATAACCATTTTCAATAGCTGTTTGTTTTATTATTTCAATTTCTTGATCACATTTATCTTCTGAGAGTGGTAGTTGGATAGCTCTATTAATCATGTACCGGAATGCTGCCATTTTGTGTGCTGCGGGGTGGCAAGAGGAGTTGTGGATTGTGGTATGTGTTGTGGTAGGCTTCCGATAAATTTCAAATTGATGTCTGTTATTCTTTATTCTAATGGTAAGGTCTAGGAAATTTATACTGTCGTCTTTTTGGTGTTCAACTGTGAATTTTATGTTTTCATGGAAGTTGTTGAAAAGCTGATTCAACTCACTGATGTCATCTTTAGTGCCTTTGATTAAAATGATGGTATCATCTACATATCTGTAGTAGTAGATGATATTTTTGAGGAGATGGTGATTGGAATTCAGGATTTTGTCTTCTAGGTTACTTATAAATATTTCTGCTAGCAACCCGGAAAGATTTGAGCCCATTGCCAGACCATCTGTTTGTTGGTAGATTTTATTGTTAAATTTAAAATAGTTGTGTGAAAGTGTGAATTCAAGTAGGTCCATTAGTTCATTAATGTGAGTTGAAGGGATATTTTTGTGTTTATGTAGGTTGGCATTAATTATCTGTAGTGTGGGATCTATTGGCACAGAGGAATATAGGTTTTGTATGTCAAATGAGGCAAGTGTGGCTCCCTCAGGTACTTGTATGTTTTTGACATATTGTGTAAATTCTGTTGTGTTTCTAAGTGTTCTCTCATTATTGAATGTGTATGCTTGTTTGAGAATTCTGAAGAGTATTTTATTGAGCTTGAATGTTGGGCTGTTCCTACAGTTCACTATGGGCCTGATGGGGGTCCCGTTTTTGTGGATCTTTGGTTGTGATCTAAGGCAAAGTGGTTGTGGGCTCATTGTTACAATGTTTCTTGCTTCTTGGATGGTGAGTAGAAAGTTAATGTTGTTTGAAATGTGTTTAATCTCCTTTTGTATTCTGGCTGTTGGATCTTTATGTATTTCAGTTATGTTGCTGGTTTGGAAGAAGTCTAAAGTTTTTTCTATGTATGTTGTTCTGTCCATTACAACAGTTGTGTTGCCCTTGTCAGCTTTTACAATTATAGCATTATTCACATTTAATTTAGTCTTAATGGTACGTGTAAGGGCTTCTTCTCTTTTCTTGTATGCTGGGAAAGGTTTTGCAATCTCCTTTTCAATGATTTCGTTAATTTTGTGGCAGGCTGATATTCTGTCAGTTTGCTTCTTAAGGGCGATGGTCGAGATCTGTGTTGCACAAGCGATGAGCTTTTCTTGGTTCTTTTGATCCAGCGGAGCTTGAACATTGTGCTTTAAGCCTTTGCAGAGTAGTGCCTCTTCTTCTGCAGTGAATGTTATGTTCGTGTTGTTGAGGAAGGGTGTGTAGAATGTGTGTTTCTTTTGGCTGTTTTGGTTCGGTTTGGGAGGTAGTTGTTGCTTTATAAGACTGGCTAGTTTTTTCTTCTGTGTAGTTTTCGTTTTCTGTACGATGAACTCGGTGTACTCTTTGACTTTTTTGGTTATGGAATCATATTCTAATCTATGAAGCAACTTTCCCAACTGTAATTCTGCATTATAAAGCTGTGTATTGAACATTTGTTTTTTAATATAAAGCTCTTTCAGTTCATTTCTCACCCAGAGTTTTCGTGCGATTTCCAGTGTTTTCTTCGCAGTTGTTGTGTTTGTTTTGATGTCAATCTTGACATAATTTGGGATGACGTTATTCTTGAGACAATTCCTATTGAAGTGTATGTGTTGCGTCGTCATTGCGACCTTTTCTGCACTGTTTTTGTACTCGAAAATAGCCTTGATTGCCTGACTGGGCAGATTAACTTTAAATGCGAACATTTTTAGGTTAGGCTTTACCGTGACTGTTACTGACATTAAATGAAACAACAATTTCACTGTTACCAGTCACCGTTTTTTATTTCCACGACGCGTTTCGAAGGTTTAAACCTCCATCATCGGGTGGGTTTACATTAGTAAGTATTACATTTGTGTGTGTGTTGTGTTACGATTTTTGGGGGAACTTGTGGCACTGCCTAGTGGAGAAACGAGACACTATTTCAGAATATGGTTTAGGATAACTTTTATGAAAAATTAAACTGATATCTAATGGTAAACATTAAATAAGTAAACTACAGTACCTTCAGTGATCACAGGTTCCTTTTGCTGTCGTAACACATCACATGTATACTGCCACATTTGTAAACAAATATGGCGTCTGGAATCAGCTGGGTGCAAAGTTCGTATAGCAGAAGTGAAGACATAATCGCAAAGCGCAAAGAATATATATCATAACAATATAATAACAGAATGATTGCTTTAAGCATTTGGCGGTGTTTGTTTTCAGGTGTCTTCACTTCTGCTGTACGAACTTTGCACCCAGCTGATTCCAGACGCCATATTTGTTTACAAATGTGGCAGTATACATGTGATGTGTTACGACAGCAAAAGGAACCTGTGATCACTGAAGGTACTGTAGTTTACTTATTTAATGTTTACCATTAGATATCAGTTTAATTTTTCATAAAAGTTATCCTAAACCATATTCTGAAATAGTGTCTCGTTTCTCCACTAGGCAGTGCCACAAGTTCCCCCAAAAATCGTAACACAACACACACACAAATGTAATACTTACTAATGTAAACCCACCCGATGATGGAGGTTTAAACCTTCGAAACGCGTCGTGGAAATAAAAAACGGTGACTGGTAACAGTGAAATTGTTGTTTCATTTAATGTCAGTATGGTATTGACAGGGACGAATGAAAACGGCATTAAGTCCCTTGTTTTAGAAACAGACTTTCACATGGTTTCCTTGATTGGTGCAAATTCCCTCCTAAACATTTTCAGTTGGGAAGAAGTTACCGCCATTGCCATCTGCTTAGGAGCTGGCAGAAAGAACGCGGAGTTAAAGTACAGTTGCTCTTCTCAGTTGTGAAGGTAGCAAAGAAAGTAACTCTGTACTGAATGCGGAGGCAGTTTTGATAACCGTTTAGGGAACAGGTGTATATTTTAATACGCTGCAGAGTCGTGTAAATGCTATATCGTTCAAGCAGAAGTGCGCCAAGTACTTTACAACGCTGTAGAAACTACCTGAAAGTTTTCCCCCACTGACATAATCATGTAAAAATGCAAATACAATGAAGTTATCAAAAGAAAGCAAAGTGTACATATCAGCGATCATTTTTGTTCTTCTTAAAATGAGAATATATATTTCTCACGAAATATATATATGTGCTGTAAATTTGGAAAATGAGAGAGAGTGAGAAACTGTTCAACTGATATTAATGGAAACTTATTACTGGTGACGAAGCGGTGGAATCCTAAGAGGAGACGCTTCACAATTGGAAAGAGGAGAAATATTATGAAAATTGAAGGGAGAGTAGTAGAAGCTACTGAGAGGCAAAATTATTATGTTGTGGCCATTTAGAACTAGTGGATTATAAGCGGTCAAAGAAAGTGTGCATGTGGATCCCAGGGAGAAAAACGAAACTAGGACTGCCGTCTGTAAGAAGAGTGACAGACGTCAAGGAAGTTTTGCACTGAAGGGATATCGAAGACGGGGATTGAAAATACCCTAAGTTACTGACATTACAAAGCGGGAAACGACGTTAGCTGTAAGCACTCGTAATCATAGTGATGAGTCATAATGGTACTTTCGGAATAAGTATGTTGAAATGTGTGTGAAATCTTATGGGACTTAACTGCTAAGGTCATCAGTCCCTAATCTTACACACTACTTAACCTAAATTATCCTAAGGACAAACACACACACCCATGCCCGAGGGAGGAGTCGAACCTCCCCGGGACCAGCCGCACAGTCTATGACTGCAGCGCCTAAGACCGCTTGGCTAATCCCGCGCGGCCTTTCGGAGCATACTGATGCATTAGCTCCATACTTAACAAACCGTTCGATCCACGAAATATCCCTACCCAAAGACTGGAAAGTAGCACAGGTCACACCAATATTCAAGGAAGGTGGTAGAAATAATCCACTAAATTACTGACCCGTACCGTTAACGTTGATATGCAGCAGGATTTTGGAACATATATTGTGTTCAAACATTATGAATTATCTTGAAGAAAACCGTCTATTGACATACAGTCAACATGTGTTTAGAAAACATCGTTCCTGTGAAACAGAAGTAGCTCTTTATTCACATGAAATGTTGAGAGCCATCACAAGTAATTTCAGATCGGTTCCGTATTTCTGAATTTACGGAAGGCTTTTGACACTGTACCACACAAGCGGATAGTAGTAAAATTTCCTGCTTATGGAATATCGTCTCATTTAAATGACTGAATTTGTGATTTCATGTCTGAGAGGTTAAAGTTCGTAGTAATTGACGGAAAGTCATCGAGTAAAACAGAAGTGATTTCTGGCGTTCCCCAAGGTAGTGTTATAAGCCCTTTGCTGTTCCTTAACTATATAAGCGATTTGGGAGACATTCTGGGCAGCTGTCTTAGGTTGTTTCAGATGACGCTGTTCGTTTATCGACTAATTAACTCATCAGAAGGTAAAAAAATTGCAAAACAATTTAGAAAAGATATCTGAATGGTGTGAAAACTGGCAGTTGACCCTAAATAACGTAAAGTGTGAGATCATCCACATGAGTGGTAATAGGAATTCGTTAAATCAGTCTAATGTAAAAGCCGTAAATTCAGTTAAATACCTAGGTATTACAATTACGAACAACTTAAATTGGATGGAACACATAGAAAATCTTGTGGGGTAAGCTAACAAAAGACTGCGTTTTATTGGCAGGACACTTAGAAGCGTAACAGATCTACTGAGGAGACTGCCTACACTACGCTTGTCCGTCCTCTTTTAGAATACTGCTGCGCAATGTGGGATCCTTACCAGATAGGACTGACGAAATACACCGAAAAAGTTCAATGAAGGGCAGCACGTTTTATACTATCGCGAAATATAGGAGAGAGTGTCATAGAAATGATACAGGATTTGGGCTGGACATCATTAAAAGAAAGGCGTTTTTCGTTTCGACGGAATCTCCTCACGAAATTCCAATCACCGACATTCTCCACCGAATGCGAAAATATTTTGTTGACACCGACCTACATAGGCAGAAACGATCACCACGATAAAATAAGGGAAATCAGAGCTCGTACGGAAAGATACAGGTGTTCGTTCTTTCCGCGCGCTATACGAGATTGGAATAATAGAGAATTGTGAAAGTGGTCCGATGAACCCTCCACCAGGCACTTAAATATGATTTGCAGACTATCCATGTAGATGTAGATGTAGATGTACTTCAGTCTCCTTAATAGCGTCTTGGTCCTCCCCTGGAACGCAATACAGCATCAGTTTTGCGTGGCGTGGATTCGCAGGGTCCTTGGTAGGTTTCCTGTGGCGCGTGCCACCAAATATGTAGGCACAGGTCACACAATTCCTGTTAATCACTGCTCCGTGGATGTGGGCGCGGACCTGAGGAGCGATATCGTCCCAAATGTCTTCCGTTGCGTTCAGTTCATGTGAATCTGGTGGCCGATACATCAGCCTGAGTACTTTATAATGCTTCTCAAACCACTGTAGAACTATTGTGGCCTTGTCACAGGGACAGTTATCCGAACAGAAGATGGCATCGCCATCGGAGAAGATCTCAGGTATGAGGGGATTCAGATGTTTCGTACTACTGTTCTGGTAATCCCCAACTTTCATTGTGTGTTCGATTAGCAACCCAAGTCGTTTGTAAATGCAGGTCAGTGTACCCCATAACATAATAAGGCCTTCAGGGGCTGCGTCTGTGGAGTTGTGCACACTCTGGACAGCCGTTCGTCCGGGCGACGGCGTATCTGAACACGACCACTGACCAAGTGTGAGGAGGTACCAGATTCATTAATTGGTTGCGCAGTCAGGGCGGCGGATTGCTAAGTAAAGGGGCCCGGGTTTGATGCCTGGCCGGGCCGGAGATTTTCTTCGCTTGGGGATTGCATGTTGTGTTGTCCCTACTTTCGTATCGTTATAAATGACTTTCCATAGTTGAGACGGGTATATGGGCACACTGGCACGACGCTTGGTGTCAGGAACTTCACTCCTCCTTCATCCCTTTGGCTAACAACTATTGGTGCTGAAAGTCCACTCACAGCCAGGTTTCGAACAGGGAACCTCTTAGCCCTGAGCCTCTGGACGGTCTCTGAGGCTGGTACTTACGCTGAGTACTGAAACTTTACCATTGTGCTCCAGTTTAATTACACCCCATGTTAATCAGATTTCGCATAAAGCTATAAATGCTATAAATGGTTTTGTGTCGGACAAGTATGGACTGTAACATCCTTGAACCAATATATTTTGTGACAAATGGAGAGAACTGGGGGAAAACGATGTAAGTCCAATTTTTACGAAATTCATCTTATCCTTCGTATGTGGAGCTCACGTTCTGTAGTTTAGTACAGTTCGCAAATTCTTAGGGGAAGAAAGGGGCTGGACATAAGACCACAGACTGTTTTGACCTATGTGAAGAGTAAAAGGAGGCAAGTGTAACCTCTACTGGGGGATGATAGGTAAACATCACTAAATATGGCACTGGATCACATCCGTACTGATTTTTTTGTTTTCTCTGAGTAGGTCTTGCTTCTCTTCGTTAAGAAGGCGACTGTTTTGTACTGCACTTCTGTCCTCACCTTAAACGATCTACACAATTTGATTGACTTTGTTGTAGTGATGGGAGAAACACTTTTGTTAATAGTGTACTATCATTGAGTCTTGGTGACTGGCAATACATTCTTTTCAGTAATGTGCTGGATGGCCGCAGTTTATAACTGATGGACGAAAATATTGAAATATCTGAGTTTACAATATGTACTAAAAACGTAACTTACGTGGAAGTTCAAAAGGTCGAAACAAGAAGCCCAGGTAGCAGTCACGTGAGCAATGTGAGCCTCGCGGTTGGAAATTGACGTTTTTTTGCAATATTCAAACATCATAAATGTCAAATGTAACAGAACATTTTAATCCTTTGCTCCCCCGAAGCCCAAGATCACTAACCGTCATTATGGACAACGGACTTACGATTGTAACAAAAACCATTGGACTAATGGTTGGTGCGCCAAGGAAGTTCTTTATTGGATTACTTAAGTTAAGAAAACATTGAAATTTTTTCTTTAACTAATCAGTGATGTATTATTATTCTTTTCTCCATATTAAATAGGTTGACAAAATTTTTTCGTTTATTTTGTAAATATGAAACTCCAGGATGGCCAAAGGTAATTTCAATATTTTGTAGGTGGCTGCATTAAACTTTTCCATGGTTTCCACGGATTGAGGCCCGTCTTCCTCAGGACGAGAAACCAACTACACATTAGCCATCAGTCAATACAGCTATCTCCTCTTGAAATGTGTCGGCCACGGTCTGTACGTCGACATGTAATAAATAGTTAAGGCCATTAGAATCGAGGACTTGTCACATCAGTAAAACCAATCTCTTAAAATAGCAGACCATGTTAGTAGCTACACGCCGAATGGCGTGTAGCCAAGCTCTTGAGTCTAGGGGCCTTTTTAATACATTCTTTTGACGTACAGACCATTGCCGGTACATTTGACGTGGAAATAGCTTTACTGACTGATTGCTAATGTGAAGTTGTTTCTTGTCCTTTTGAGGAAGATGGGTTTAAATCCGTTGAAACCATGGTCAGGGTTAATTGAAAATCACAGTTTATTGCAATTGGTTGGCTATCTATTACACCTAGTGCAAATGTGATTTATTATTTATGCAATTTATAGAACTGAATTTGGTACTACCAATGAGCAGCTAAATCTTACAATACTTCCGCTTGTGCTTTTCATCTATCATGAAACTGCTCATATAAGTACAAATGGTATCCAGTTACTGCTATAAGTTGGTCCTACTTAAAATAAAGGTCTGCGACTTACTGTATTTTTTTTCCCTTGTAAAATTTATTCACATGGAATTATCCCCCTTTCCCACTGTAGGGAATTATCCCCCTTTCCCACTGTAGTGTTGAAATGAGGCGATGCACTGAAATCGACGACGTCTGCATTACATGTCGAATACAAGTGGAGTAGTCAATGGACGCTCCCCTGAGGACTGTAGGAGAGGCTGCTTGATGCAGTTAGCGTAGCGACCGTAATGTGACGAAGCTGGAGTCTCCATTAAAGAGGCAGACCTGCACGGGGCGGCAGGCACGAGTCCCTCGGGGTCGCGGAATGTTGGCCGTCCTAAATGGAATTGTCTGCCTCTCCAGTGGCGAGGCCCGGCTGATGGTGCGTAAAGATAGCGCGGCCGCGGGCTAGGAAAAGAAGGAAACCAGCCCTGCCGTTCCCCGTTCCCTCTGTGTGGGGTCCCATCTCTTTAGGTCCATCAGCCGTGTTGCTGAGCGTGTGTTATCTCGTGCAGTCTCTACTGTGGCGCCATGTGGCCACGTGACCTCACTCTTTTCCGTTAGCGAATTGCGAAGATGTCCGGGAAAGGCTCTATAGAACACACACCTTTTCTTTTTAAACTTTACGTATTCAGTTGCTTAGCCTAGTAATCCTAATCATCATCATCATCATCGACGTCATTGTCGACCATATCACTTCTGTCACCGCATCAAGGCCTCCAACTCACTTTTCGATACGTTGCAGTGTTCAGCAAACTGCATCCATGGTGCCCCTCTCTGTTTCCTAATGTAACCCACCCACCAATCATCGTCCCATTCTTTTCTCATTTGGAATTAAAGAAAGAACTTCTTCATTCCAGCAGCCAATAATCCGGCTGGCTAAATATCTCGACGACTCCATCTCCCTTTTCTTACAGCCACAAATCCGTGGCCCACACTAAGCGTTACAAAATCAGTCTGTTACGTTGACCGACTCTCTTTAGTTCACGAACCAAAAATTGCAGAGTTGTCTGTTAAGGTAGATGATACAGGCTATAAAACTGCACATTATCGACAACACATCCCGACGTTGTTGTCTGTCAACACTGTTAACACAGGAATTACAGCTGCATGTACGGCAACATTACGAGCTTCTGTTATGCGGCAATATTTGACACAATACATTTCTGGGAGATAAATGTTTTCACAGGTCACGCTATAGCCGCGAAGTGGATGAAACTAGACAGTGACGGTTCCCCTCAAATTGCATACCACAAGGAAAAAGAGTTGCGAAGAAAAGAGAAATTGGGTTACATGGATGTGTTCTATTCTATGCAAGCGACCTACTTCAAGGAACATTAACTCCTGAACTGATTCTCGGTATCGTACATAAATTCTCTAAAATGCTGAACAGTATTTCGAACATATCGTTTCAAATCAATACGCCTGAGAATTGGAAAGACCAATACTAATATGAATGACTGTACGTGAGTTACTGCCAGTTTCGCGGCAACCCTGTAGTTTTTGAGTATTGGTGACACATACAAAAGTTTGATGTAGCTCTTTAAAGTGATCTCCTTATCGATAAGCTCCTTGCTACAAGGTGTTTGCAACCCTTTTTGGTGGGGACTCAAGGAATTCATTAAGGTAGTTTGAAGTTGTGATCAAAAGTTTATCTTAACATGTTCATCAAAGCACCGAGAGAGCTAATAATTTGATAAATGCGTTGCGTCGATGAGCAGAGTTATGGGACGTGAAACATCTTGTATATAAACACCGTCAGAGGAAAACAAGAGCTGTGGCAAACTGCTACGCCTGAAATAGACGTGATGGAACTTCAAAAACGTTTCGACGTCTTATGAATCTACGTAAAATAAAATTCTGTCTCACTATTTCTCATCCTCTACAAAGGCACTACCAATTTTTCCTTTCCATATTTCGGTCTCTGCATTCATTATTTTCTGTGTTCCATCCCGTGGACTCAACGACGTCATCATAGTTTTAAGTTCAACACAATAGTTATTATTAGGAGCCTAATTCAAAGACACAGTTGAAATCTCCCTTCCCATTAAGAGTTTTCGGGGATTTTGACGAAGGAAATAAATTGCATCTTCTTTACAAAAGCGAGAGCATTGATATGTACGGCCAGATCCAGAGGAGCATAAAAAAATTAAAGCGAGATCTAGAAACGACACCTTATACTCCGGCTGTCAACCAGAGTTTCAACGTTCGTCAACTTAATATCTTCGCTATAAAGCACTGCCATACCTATACAACTTACCGGCGCCACGTTAAAAAAACATTGAACACCCAGGGAGAGAAAGCAAATCAAGTAACAGTTCTCGCAAAAGCTCAGCTTCAGCTTGGGAATCATAAATAAACAGTCGTAACGCAGCAAGCCGTAAAGAAGAGTTATCCTTTCAACACTTAGAATAAGAAACGCATACACCTGCATTAGTTAACACACGTAAGGCATGAGAGTGGAACTAGGAAAGAATTTACGCATCACGTCTCGTAATCCACGATACCGGCAGACGGCAGGGACGGAAGGTGTAGCTACCATGCTTTGTTTTCCAACGCGACACAGATCGCTGAGGTTGAAAGAGTTGTTTCACACCGTAACTCCTTGACGCGGATTGGTAGGAGCTCATGGAGGTCCGCCTTGATAAGGGTTGGGGGGGCTGGGAAAGGGAAGCTTCCCCTCTCCACTCAGCGAAATGCGAGATACACAACGGGGAACGATGCACATAACCATCAGATAAGGAAGAGACGGGCAGTGCGGCGTCTGCAGCTGTCTGCATCATCTGAGTACTCGGAAGAGAATCCATCGTATCACACCAAGAAATGGATGCCATTGCACTAGAACAACATCTCCGTTTAGTCATCGGAATCCACAAGAAGATACGTTGTTGCGTATTAAGGAGAGGTCGCAGATGCAACATTCATTCCAACGCCAAAAGGAGCAGTTGCCAGCATCCAACGCTTCACCGCTGACAGAAGCACCGTCCACCACCACCCTCTAGGAGAGATGAGAGTGTGGAGGTGTAACTTCAAAATCTTCACCATCCAGAGTCCATCGACGTTAAAAATTTTGCTACCGGTGCCGGCATCTTAACGGCAGCAGGAGCCGCACCTGAACGTACCGGTAAGGGCGGAAAGTCGCACGAGTGGGGGGGACAATGTCCTCTAAAGCTGAAGAAGTACTGACAGCAGATTGTGATTCTAATGTCGAAGGACGACGTTTTCGATAGGACGACTTTAATTAGTAACACGTTGCGGACAATTGGAGCTGAGATGGTCACTTTCATTACAAAGGAAGCCTGCGTAACCATAAGCATTGGGGTGTGAATGAATATTCTTTTCAACACACATCTCTACGGTTCGGATGCCACTTTAACATTGCATGTGATGTTGAGCAGACCTGTGTTCCCGACGGAAATGCCGAAAGGCACCATAAGGAAGCAACGTCGACTTAGGAAATGAATCATCCACGTCGGCTGGAAGATCGTAAACTCTAACCAAAATATGCTCTATCATCGCATTTTCAGGAAGGTATGAACTAACAGAGCCATCACCTGAGAACCAACCCAAGAGAGAAGCTGTTCTACTTGCAAGAGATCTTGAAATTTCACAAAAAATACATAGAAATCAAATTCAAACTTATCAGTATCTACTTGATCAGATGTAACTCGAATCGTATCAGTCAGCCAATCGTGGGTTTCTATAGAGTCTGGTTGAACATGAGGCGTACTCTACTAGCGTCAACACCTTCATTCATTATCGTCAAATGACAATATACAAACTCAAACGGCAACAGTGAACCACAAATAAAAATGACAATCGCTAATTAAACCCATAGCAACGAGAACAGCAACATACAAAACAAAAACGCCGTAAACCTACACACCAACCTAGTATTAAATATTACAATGTCTATTCCTTCAGTCCGCAGCTCGTGGTCTCGCGGTCGTGGTCTCCATTCCCGAGCACGGGATCCCACGTTCGATTCCCGGCGCGGTCAGGGATTTTCCCCTGCTTCGAGATGACTGGGTGTTTGTGTTGTCCTCATCATCATGAAAGTGGCGAGACTGGGCTGAGCAAAGGTTCGGAACTTGTACGGGTGCTGATAAACGCGGAGTTGAGCGCCCCACAAACCAATCATCATCATCATCATCATTTATTCCTTCAGACATGCATGGAAGTTTCAAAATGCAGCGCTGTCGGCGAGAGAAAACAATAATCAAGACTCAGAGTGATCGAGAAGCATACAAAGTCTAGGAGAGGGGAAGCGATAGCCTGGCCATACGAAATATTCTCCACCATTGGTGACCAATATCGGCGACGCTTCGCAGTACGTCGGCAAGTACCTTCAACAGACTGTTTTATCAGAAATATGGCCCGGCCACGAGGAAATATTGCCCTGTGAAGGAGATACGTTGCTGCAGTGTTGTGGCGCTACATTGCAGTAAAATAGGAACCTTGTAGACAAGCCCATAGAGTTCATAGAACGGGGGTAGTAATTTGTGTAATCTGGTACACGGTGACTTTCTGACACTTTCTTCTTTTAACGTGTCTGACACTGACATCTAGTCACTGTTGCAGACATTTCACATCCGGGGTTCAGAACTCGGAGAAGAGACAGCAATGTCGGCAGTCTACCTCCAGATGAGACGGCCGCTGCTGGCTGCGCCGCTATGGTAGGCGTCGCGTCGCTTTCAAAGGCGTCTCCCGAACTCGCTGTCTTAATGAAGGCGCCACGTCACGGCGTCCGGAGGCGGTGCGTCCCCAATACACACCAGAGGCCTCACAGCCGTTGCTGCTGCTTCTCGGAAACCTCTAGAAAGTGCCCAGGCTTGCAGTCACACAGTGACTTGTGAGCGTGGAGTCCTAATGAGAAGACACTGACACTAATGAACAGAGTTTTCGACATGAAAGAGTAGAGTCCTCGCATCATTCTCCCTCGATGATCGCAAAATTAAACTTCCGCAGCGTTGCTATGGGTGTAGTCCTTGTCATTTGCTACATTCAGTTGTCTCATCTCCGCATCCTATCACTCAATGGTAATTATTCTTGTATTAGCAAATCTAATATTACGTCTTCGTGTTTTTCAGAATACATGATTAGGGTCACATATAATCTATTATTATTATTACGAAAATAAACTAATGCTGAATAACTAAGGTTAAATCTCATTCCATCTTGTGGCGCATGGGACCTATGTCAAAAAGCACCACATGAATTATAAAAGCTCCGATTTAGTTGTAGTGATTGTCATTCGCAGGAGCAAAGTTATATGTGGTCAGATTCTTCTTGGGACGTACGCTCCCAAAACTGCAACTCTCCGTCATGCACTGTACCTCTCTTGTAGCATCTGCCACTGGATTTTGTTAACCATCTCAGCAACGAGTACATTATCCCTTCGTTTCTTATTCGATCTTGGACCTACTGATAACAAACAGACCCGAACTTTTCGACTCTTTAAGTGCAGAACAGGGAATCAGTGATCATAAGGCCGTTGCAGCATCCCTGAATATGGAAGTTAATAGGAATATAAAAAAAGGGAGGAAGGTTTATCTGTTTAGCAAGAGTAATAGAAGGGAGATTTCAGACTACCTAACAGATCAAAACGAAAATTTCTGTTCCGACACTGACAATGTTGAGTGTTTATGGAAAAAGTTCAAGGCAATCGTAAAATGCGTTTTAGACAGGTACGTGCCGAGTAAAACTGTGAGGGGCGGGAAAAACCCACAACAACAAAGTTAGGAAACTACTGCGAAAGCAAAGAGAGTGTCACTCCAAGTTTAAACGCAGCCAAAACCTCTCAGACAAACAGAAGCTAAACGATGTCAAAGTTAGCGTAAGGAGGGCTATGCGTGAAGCGTTCAGTGAATTCGAAAGTAAAATTCTATGTACCGACTTGACAGAAAATCCTAGGAAGTTCTGGTCTTACGTTAAATCAGTAAGTGGCTCGAAACAGCATATCCAGACACTCCGGGATGATGATGGCATTGAAACAGAGGATGACACGCGTAAAGCTGAAATACTAAACACCTTTTTCCGAAGCTGTTTTACAGAGGAAGACCGCACTGCAATTCCTTCTCTAAATCCTCGCACAAACGAAAAAATGGCTGACATCGAAATAAGTGTCCAAGGAATAGAAAAGCAACTGGAATCACTCAATAGAGGAAAGTCCACTGGACCTGACGGGATACCAATTCGCCAATTCGATTCTACACAGAGTACGCGAAAGAACTTGCCCCCCTTCTAACAGCCGTGTACCGCAAGTCTCTAGAGGAACGGAGGGTTCCAAATGATTGGAAAAGAGCACAGGTAGTCCCAGTCTTCAAGAAGGGTCGTCGAGCAGATGCGCAAAACTATAGACCTATATCTCTGACGTCAATCTGTTGTAGAATTTTAGAACATGTTTTTTTCTCGAGTATCATGTCGTTTTTGGAAACCCAGAATCTACTATGTAGGAATCAACATGGATTCCGGAAACAGCGATCGTGTGAGACCCAACTCGCTTTATTTGTTCATGAGACCCAGAAAATATTAGATACAGCCTCCCAGATAGATGCTGTTTTTCTTGACTTCCGGAAGGCGTTCGATACAGTTCCGCACTGTTGCCTGATAAACGAAGTAAGAGCCTACGGAATATCAGACCAGCTGTGTGGCTGGATTGAAGATTTTAGCAAACACAACACAGCATGTTGTTATCAATGGAGAGACGTCTACAGACGTTAAAGTAACCTCTGGCGTGCCACAGGGGAGTGTTATGGGACCATTGCTTTTCACAATATATATAAATGGCCTAGTAGATAGTGTCGGAAGTTCCATGCGGCTTTTCGCGGATGATGCTGTAGTATACAGAGAAGTTGCAGCATTAGAAAATTGTAGCGAAATGCAGGAAGATCTGCAGCGGATAGGCACTTGGTGCAGGGAGTGGCAACTGTCCCGTAACATAGACAAATGTAATGTATTGCGAATACATAGAAAGAAGGATCCTTTATTGTATGATTATATGATAGCGGAACAAACACTGGTAGCAGTTACTTCTGTAAAATATCTGGGAGTATGCGTGCGGAACGATTTGAAGTGGAATGATCATATAAAATTAATTGTTGGTAAGGCGAGTACCAGGTTGAGACTCATTGGGAGGGTGCTTAGAAAATGTAGTCCATCAACAAAGGAGGTGGCTTACAAAACACTCGTTCGACCTATACTTGAGTATTGCTCATCAGTGTGGGATCCGTACCAGATCGGTTTGACGGAGGAGATAGAGAAGATCCAAAGAAGAGCGGCGCGTTTCGTCACAGGGTTATTTGGTAACCGTGATAGCGTTACGGAGATGTTTAATAAACTCAAGCGGCAGACTCTGCAAGAGAGGCGCTTTGCATCGCGGTGTAGCTTGCTCGCCAGGTTTCGAGAGGGTGCGTTTCTGGATGAGGTATCGAATATATTGCTTCCCCCCAACTTATACCTCCCGAGGAGATCACGAATGTAAAATTACAGAGATTAGAGTGCGCACGGAGGCTTTCAGACAGTCGTTCTACCCGCGAACCATACGCGACTGGACCAGGAAAGGGAGGTGATGACAGTGGCACGTAAAGTGCCCTCCGCCACACACCGTTGGGTGGCTTGCGGAGTATAAATGTAGATGTAGATGTAGATGTAGATCTTCTGCACTTGTTCTATTAATCCCACACTGTAATCGTCGCAGTGTGATGAACAATACCAAACAATCAGTCGAACAAGTGTTTTGTAAACAAGTTCTTTCATGGATGCATTAAATTTCTTTATGTCTTTTCTGAATGAACCTCATTCAGGCATTTGCCCTATAACATTTACTTTTATCTGGTACAACTCAAGATACGTCTGGAAGGTTACTGCAAGGTATTGTATGGTAGTTACTGAATCCACTGATTTATCACCAATTGTGTAATTTAATAACTGTAGTGCATACCTTCGCATATTTATGCGTAAAAGTTTACATTTGCTTACCTTCAGGGTCATCTTCCACTCGATGTAGCTATCTCCGATTCTCTGCAGGTTTTCCTCCAGTTAGCAGCAGATTTCCTGTGTTCGTTGCTATCTACAGAGAACAGCATCCTCTGTATCTACATCTGTATCTGTATAGATACTCCGCAAGCCACGGTACGGTGTGTGGCGGAAGATAATCTGTACCACTACTTGTCATATCCTTTCCTGTTCCACTCGCAAATAGAGCGAAGGAAAACCAGTTTCTCTATGCTTCCGTATTAGGCCTAATTTCTCGTACCTTCTCTTCGTGGTCCTTAAGCGCAATGTCTGTTGACGGCAGCAGAATTATTCAGTAGTCTGCTTCAAATGCCATTTCTCTAAATTTTTGCAGTAGTGTTTCTCGAAAAGAACCTCGCCTTCTCTCCAGGGATTCCCGTTTGAGTTCCCGAAAAAACTCTGTAACACTTACGTGTTGCTCGAATCTATCGGTAACAGATCTAGGAGCCCGCCTCTGAATTTCTTCGACGTTATTCTTCAATCCACCCTGGTACGGATCCCAAACACTCCCTTACCGCTGTACCACGCTTTCCTAATAATCTCCCAATAAACCGATGTCGACCATTCGCCTTCCCTACCCCAGTTCTCACGTGCTCGTTCCGCCTCATATCACTTTGCAACGCCTCGCCCAAATATCAAAACGAATTGACTATGTCAAGTAATTCTGTATCCGAACATTACAGGTTTCTTCTTCCTATTCATCTGCATTAACTTACATTTTTCCACATTTGACTGCTATTCATCACAACAGATGCAAAGTTTGTCTAAGCTATCTTGTATCTTCCTACACACATTCAACTTCGACACCTTACCGTGCACCACGGTGTCATCAGCAAACAACCGGAGATTGCTGCCCACCTTGTCAGCCAAATCATTTATGTATATAGAGAACAACAGCGGTCTTATCCCTTCTGACGACTCAAATATCTGTGAACGTATTTCATACGCTTGTATCTTCCTCAACAGCCTCCAATGGGGCACCGTTTCGAATGCTTTCCGGAAATGTAGAACTATGGAATCTGCTTGTTACCTTTTATCCATTCTTAGCAGTATATCATGTGAGAAAAGGGCAAGTTGAGTTTCGCAGGCGCGATGCTTTCTGAAGTCATGCTGATTCGTGAACATAAGCGTCTCAGCCTCAAAAAAGTTTATTTTTCCGAGCTGAGAATATGTTCAAGGATTCTGCAGCAGACAGAATTTACGGATATTGGTCTGTAATTTCGCGGATCCTCTCTTTTGCCGTTCTTATTTACAGGAGTGACCTCAGCTCTTTTCCAGTCGCTTTGGACCTTGCGCTAGGCGAGAGATTCACGATAAATGCAAACTAGGTAAGGGACCCATGCCGTACGGTACTCTTTCTAAATTTGAACTTGGATTCCATCCCGACATGGTGTATTACTTGCTTTCAAATCCTTGAGTTCTTTCTCTACACCAGGTATGTCGTCCATACGAGAGTCTGTGCTGTGGTCAAATGACAGCATGTTTCTACGATTCTACTGCCTGAACGATTTGTTGAACTTGTACTTTAAATGTCAGCTTTCGTTTTGCTTTCTTCAGCTGGGACACTAGACTGGTCAACAATGGACTGAATGGAAGCCTTATACTCGCTTAGCGATTTTACATACGACCAGAATTTTCTCAGGTCTTTAGCTGAGGTGTGACTGTGGTAGTTGTATGCTTTGCGCATAAATCTTTGCACAGGCGCACGAAACTCTAATAGTCCTCGCTTTTCGTCATTTATGCGTTCCCATTTGAACCGAGGCCGACCGGTGTTGCCGAGCGGTCCTAGGCGCTTCAGTCTGGAACCGCGCAACCGCTACGATCGCAGGTTCGAATCCTGCCTCGGGCAGGGATGTGTGTGATGTCCTTAGGTTAGTTAGGTTTAAGTAGTTCTAGGCGACTGATGACCTCAGAAGTTAAGTCGCATACTGCTCAGAGTCATTTAAACCTTTTTTTTTTTTTACCGAGAGTGCAACAGCCTTTGCTTCCTCAGCGTCCGCTGAATTTTACTATTACCCCATCATGATTATTTTCCAACCTTTATCCACTTGCTAGTCACATAACTCCCCAAACTACGATTTACAATCTGCCTATGTTTTGCCCATATTTCCTCTACATCCACCGTACTGAAACCAAGTGATGTCAATTCACCGTGTAAGTGAGACGTTATTAACTGTTTATCTGCTGGACTACCAAGGCTTATTGGCAGATTTATTAACTTTCGTAATTATAGTTTCTATAATGACATGATGATCATTTATAGCCGTTTCTATACTGACGTTGTCGATAAGAACGGGCCTAAACGTAGCTACAAGATCCAGGATATTTCCAATGCATGTGGATTGCCGAGCTAGCTCCTCGAGTCAGTTTTCAGTAAACGTGTTCAAAAGCAATTAACATGACTGTCTGACTATCTCTCTCTCGTCCGCAGCTCGTGGTCGTGCGGTAGCATTCTCGCTTCCCGCGCCCGGGTTCCCGGGTTCGATTCCCGGCGGGGTCAGGGATTTTCTCCGCCCCGTGATGCCTGGGTGTTGTGTGATGTCATTAGGTTACTTAGGTTTAAGTAGTTCTAAGTTCTAGGGGCTGATGACGATAAACGTTAAGTCGCATAGTGCTCAGAACCATTTGAAGCCATTATCACTCTCTGTCTCTATTCGTTTAGTCGGTTCCGAATCTTCGTGACCCCATGAACTAAATCACGCCACTTTTTCCTGTCTTGCACTTTCTCCCGTAGACCTTCCAGGTTGGAACACATTGCTTCTTTGATGCCATCGATCCATCTCATCCTCTGACGTCCTCTTCTTCTAGTTCCTTCAATCTTCCCCAGCAGTGATGTTTTTTCCAGCGAGGCATGCCTTCGCATTGTGTGTCCAAAGTAGGTCAGCTTTTGTTTTAACATTAGACCTTCCAGGGAGATATCTGGTTTTATTTGCTCCAATATTGATCTGTTGGTTCTCTTTGCAGTCCATGGAACTCTAAGAAGTTTCCTCCAACACCACTATTCGATGGAGTCAATTCTTCGCCGTTCAGACTTTCTAATGGTACAGGTTTCACATCCATACATCACAACTGGAAAGACCATAGCCCTCACAATACGGATCTTTGTTGCTAGTGTTATATCTGTGGACCTTATAATCTTGTCAAGGTTTGACATCGCCTGTCTACCGAGCAACGGGCGTCTCCGGATGTCATAGCTGCAGTCGCCATCAGCAGAGATCTGGGAACCGACATAACTGAATGTGGTCACTACCTCCATGGTTTGTAAGTCTAGGGACCGACAACCTAAGCAGTTTGGTCCCTTAGGAATTCACACACATTTGAACGTTTGGAGTGGAGTTTCTCTGAAAACGGCGTCAAGCGAATTTTTACCGGCTTTCTTAAAAGAGATGTACTTTGCGTTTCTCTTTGGTGGGTTTCCATGTTACAGTATTCAGTCTCTCTACAACAGACTTGTGGTCACTAATCCTCGTATCCCTCATGAGGCTCCTTATTTGCTCAGGATTATTTGTTGCTAAGAGATCAAGTATGTTTTCGCAACCATATACATTTTGACAGGATTCCTAAACTAACTGTTCAAAATAATTTTCTGAGAAAGTTTTCAGTACAATTCGGATGTCGTTTTATGCCTACCACCGGCTTTAAACGTGTATTTTTGCCAACATATCGAGTGTAGACTGAAATGACCACCAACTATAACTGAATGAGTAGGGTACTTGTTTGAAATAAGAGTGAAGTTTTCTTTGAACTGTTCACCAGCTATCATCTGAGTCGCGGGATCCGTAAAAGGAACATATCATTAACTTATTCCGGTTGTAAAGTACAACCTGTCTCTGTACTAACTCACAGAAACTAACTATTTGAATTACACTACGAAATAAACTACTTCTGACAACAATAAAATGTATTTAATCTGTGCTCTCTGAATACGGTTAGGTCCTTTGTTAAAATTTCGCTCTACTGTCCTACAACATGAAGAAACAAACGGTTTTCGTTGCAGGGGTGTAATCCTTATTTATTTACCAATGATGCCCTCCGCCTGATTCACATATCTTCAGATTTACCTACACAAGACATGTTCATTTTGTTAGAAGTGGCATGAATCCATTTTGCAAAATTAGCATTACTAGCAAGAAACAATACACAACCTATTGGTATCAGACGGTGTTAGGCACATGGGATGCCGAGCACAGAAAACTTAACAGCAAATAACTGGCCTCCTCAAATATTTGAAAACATTGCGTGATTTCCTATGAATAAATAGAATGGAATGTAGCCTAAAATGGTCAAACCCGATGACCAGCTTTGTCGTAAAAGCATATATTACACACCACCAAAGAAGAAAAAAGTGAGAAAAAAAACAGACTACCTTGTTGAGGCGTCCAACATGCTTCAGTGAAAACAAAATAGAATCAAGACTACACAGATCTGCCACCAAGTAAACATGCTGGAGGTGCAATTGCTCATATTCGGGCTACGGAATAGTCCGAAGTTTCTGTAGGTCACAGCAGATGACGTCAGTGAGATGTAAGTTGCGACTTAAAATTGATATGAATGCGTGACTTCTGTTCGTTGAGACATTTCCAAAACACCAGACGCCAATCATTCATACAACGGATTCATCTCGATGGCAATGGATCCACAACTTTCAGTGTGGATGCACATTTACGTGGAACCTCCAGCGGAAATCTGAATTTAGGGAGCAGGGACACCACGGATAGGGACTGCGGATAGGTGGCGCTAGGTGGGCGTGTGGGTCGACCAGGGAGCGCTTCGAGACAGTCCGCGCATTACTAGTAGCCTACACACTGTGCGCCGGTGGTGCGGTGGTCAACGCAACTGCCTAGTGAGGCGGAAATCCCGGGTTCGAGTCTCGCCCCAGCACACAATTTCCGTCGTCGCCGCTGATTCCGCGTAAAGTCCCGATGTAACTGATATCATTAGTGCCTTCCCTTCCCTTACCTTCCCTTTCCTTTCTTCCTCCATCCAGCTTCATATAAGTATTATTTAACTGCCGAATACAGTCAAGGGTTAACTAGGAAAACACGAAAGCCATCACAAGTCATGTTGAAACGTCCCCTTAGAAAAATTATTGAATTACTGTGCTGGTAAACTCCTTACGTTATTTGATTTTCAAACAGCTGAGCAGAACTGAACGTACTCAGACATTTCGTTCCTTACTTATTGTGATCAACACTAAACTGACACACAATATTTTTAGCGCAACGCAATCTGACTTTCAAAAATCCCTACAAAAGAATGGCCCTGACTAACAATAACCTATACCTTTCATGAATCACTTACCTCACAAACATCTTCGTTACTCGAACTACTGCAATACAGCGAGCGCCACTACTGCCAGCTAAATAAAAGATTCTCACTACTGAAGGGACTAACTACTGATAGACATAGTTAGCAAATGACATCACGTCTTACAAATTTACTGTCTATGATGGACACACGTCCAGATCATCCGCTCTCAAAACTTCGCCATCTCTCTCCCCACATCCACCACTGCTGGCGGCTCACCTCCGACTGCGCAACGCTACGCGCTGTTAACAGCCAAATGCCCAACACTACAATGCAAACCAACCACAGCCTTCACACAGCACAGTCAGTGATTTTCATATAGAGCGCTACGTGGCGTTACCAACAAAAAACCTAAACAGCCTACTTACAATGTATATAACTCATATTAAACTAAAAAAATGACACATGTGGGCGAAAATAACAATATAAAGGAAATAAATGAAATTACGTGCTAAAACGTGTAAAGGACAAATAATTAATAACGACAGTAACCAAAATAGATGAAACAGGTAACTGGTGGTATAAATTCACTGAAGGCCAGAGAAACTGGTATTGGCATGCGTTTTCAAATACGGTTATATGCAAATAGGCTGAATACGGCGCTGAAGTCGACAACACCCATACAAGACAACGAGTGTCTTGCGCTGTTGTTAGATCGGTTACTGCTGCTACAATGCCAGGTTATCAAGATTTAAATGAGTCTGAACGTGGTGTTACAGTCGGCGCACGAGCTATGGGACACAGACCCTCTGCGGTAGCGATGAAATGGGGATTTTACAGTTCGACCAATCCACAAGTGTACCGTGAATATCAGGAATCCGGTAAAACATCAAATCTCCGACATCGCTCCCGCCGGGGAAAGATACTGCAAGAACAGGAACGACGACGACTAAAGAGAGCCGTTCAACGCGATAGAAGTGCAACCCCTCCGCAAATTGCTAAAGATTTCAGTGCTGGGCCATGAACAATTGTCAGCATGGGAAACTTTCAACGAAACATCATCGATATTGGCTTCCGGAGCTGTGGGCCAACTGGTAAACCCTTGATGACTGCACGACTCGAAGCTTTACGCCTCGCCTGGGCCCATCAACACCGAGATTGGACTGTTGATAACTGGAAACATGTTGCCTGGTCGAACGAGTCTCCTTTCAAACTGTATCGAGCGGATGGACGCGTACCGGTATGGAGACAGCCTCATGAATCCATCGGGCCTGCATGTAACCAGGGGACTGTTCAGGCTGGTGAAGGCTCGGTAATGGTGTGGGGCGTGTGCAGTTGGAGTGATATTGGACCCCTGATATGTCTACATACGACTCTGCTAGGTGACACATACGTAAGCATCCTGTGTGGTTGGCTGCATCCATTCATGTCCATTGTGCATTTCGACCGACTTGGGCACTTCCAACAGGACAATCCGACACCACCCACGTCCAGAATTGCTGAAGAGTGGCTCCAGGTACACTCTTCTGACCTTAAACACTCCCACTGGCCACCAACCTTCCCAGACATGAACATTATTGAGCTTATCTATGATGCCTTGCAATGTGCTGTTCAGAAGAGATCTGCATCCCATGTTAGTCTTAACGGATTCATGGACAGCCTTGCTTAATTCACGGTGTCAGTTCCCTCCAGCACTATTTCAGACATTAGTCGAGACCATGCCACGTCGTGTTGCGGCACTTTTGTGTGCTCGCGGGGGCCGGACACGATGTTGGACAGGTGTACCAGTTTCTTTGGCTCCTCAGTGTACAAGGACACGTGAAAATTAAAATGGTTAAAATCGACAGAAAATTGGAGCACTAAGTACGGGACGCGTAAAGCACCGCCCATACGCGAAGCACAAAACTCATAAAGTCCTCAGTAGGGAATAAATAGGTCTACAAAAGCATACAAATAACAAAAACATTTCCTCTGAGAGGATGCGTGGAGCCAATTGCTAGCAGTTGTGGCTGACCCATAATCTCGAAAGCGCAAAGCAAATTCTGCCGTTAGTAAATAGTGTATAAACAATGGTCTGCTTAATGGGCCATACTACCAGTACTTGCTACACAAATCTGGACGATCATCAATATCATATGCGGATTCTATGAACGTGTGATTACCAGCATAGCGCACGGAATACAGAACGAACACCCAATAATAAGTCTACGCGTAGGAACCACGTACATTTCGACTCCATGAGATCGTTGCGTGACTAAATCTAGGATGCTATTGAAGATGTATGGGCCACCTTTTATTTGTAAAAATAATTGACTATTTCTTAAATGATAGTTTCTATCTTTCCAGTTTCGCGTTCCTGTCTGAAATATGAACATCAACAATCTCCTTGTAACCAAGTTAGCGTATTTTGACAGTGTTTCCAACAGACTGTCGGGCAATTAGAGGAATTTAAAACTTTTTTAATTAAAAATGTCTGTTATGTTTTTACCATGAGATAGTAGCACTCCTTGATGTAATGAAGTGAAAAGAACAAGTCTCATTACATCTCAAATGTTTTTGCATGTATCTCTTAGTATTGATACACGAATGCCGATAGACATTTTAGCACAGTATAGTTATTGCGAAACGATTAAGCTACATGTGAAGGACATAGTAATGGTTCATCCTTGGCTGTTGTTTACACCTAACCGGTACTTACTTTGTTTACTTCTTGTACGATTGGCCAATTTCGCGGCTGTGAAGCCGTCACTGACTCAGTCGTAAATACGTGTTAACAACAGCCGAATTGGAACCACTACATCATCCATCAACAGATATACGGGGCTACTACACCACATAAAGAAAATTATTAAGCTATAATTATTAGATTCGGAAACATTACAGTTTTCTGGGCCCAAAACTATTCCCAATGGAACCTAATTTCACACAGTATCTTGTGAAACACTTTTTCTTCTAATAAATAAGTATCTTTTGCCTTACATCAATATGCTACTTGTGAAAAGTTAGCATAGGTTTTTATATTGATATATAGCGATTTATCAAAGCTATAATGACGTATTTCCACACATAATTCTTACCATTCCCCTAGAAATCCATTACGCTTACGAATATTTTTGGCGTTGTTTTCTTATGCGTCCAACTGTGGTAAGGGAGACTTTGGTACAAATTACAGCCCTTAGATTGGGACTCGCAATATTACTGACGCTAGTAACTGATATATCAACTCAACCCGAACACACTGTACGTAAGGCACTCCATGATGGACAACTTATGCTCGACGAGAAACGGGTAACTAACGATTATTTGTGACTCCACGTAACTCACCCCATGATACACAATAACGCACGACGAGACGCGGACAACTAATGAATGTTCGCGGCAGTCGTGGTGTTCTTCCGCAAACTGCTTCCCCTACAATGACCCCTGCTCGCTGTGCTGTTTACGTACAGACCGTATACCTTACCTCACTACGCAATCAGTATACAGCTTTTAAACAACACGGAAACACCGCAATAACGTACGGCGTTTATATAAAATAACGTAGCACGTGAGTCGTCCAGGACACGATTTCTCCCCACGGCTTCAACAGTTATGCCGTCAGTTCTTCAGCAGCACCAATCACCTGAGAAGCTGTCCCGGGCGCCAGTGACACAGAAGGCCGGTATTAAAAGGAAGCAAAGTTAGATGACTTCCTGCGCGCCCGCCGCTCCTGAATAGGGCGAGGTTAAGCTAGCACTGCTCATGGCGCACGGCGGACGCCCGTTTCAATTTCCGCCGACCAAAAGAAACCCAGTGGCGGGTGGTTCGAGGTCTCTCAAACTTGTAATTGATTCACCAATGGCTCGCCGTCTGGGAATTTCACTGTGACAGCAAAGATTGCAGGGAGAATCGATAACTGCGAGAGCAACTTTTGACTAAGGCGTGCCATGTCCACGTACTAATCTACCAATAACGGCAATATTTTGAACTTGTTTATGGTCGACTGTTAACATTCTTCTGATACCTTTTTGTGCAATAAGTGCACACAATACAGTTTCTAACACACAGGTCATACGTTGTCAACTGGCATTGAATCATTGTTCGTTCGCTTCATAGTTTTTATTCTCATCAGATCATTCAGTGCTGTCCTCCACTGTTTATTTCGTTTCCTTCTTTTCTCTCATCGTTCGACTTTCAATTGCTTCTCTTTTGTTATTTTCATTTACTTCACTAATCTTTCCTTTATTCTGATTTTCTTCCTTCGGGGCACCTCACATGTGATCTCGTACAATATTTTTCTTGTAATCCTTATAATTTTGAACTTCTGAAAACATCACTTTCTCCTCTTCTTTCTTTTTATGTTAAGTATTTATTGATGCAATTTTACCTCTCCAATTCACTTTGTACTTATTTATTGTGCCAGAGGCAGTTTTGCTAGAATAGTTATCATTGTGCACACATGACCCAAAATATTCGTCTTTTTACCGTTGATGTTCCCGTTGACTTTCATTTATTCCATCATTAATGACTAATTTAATGTCCATTACAACATCATCTTCCAACGACATTCACTCTTTCCATATGCACATATACATTTACTGCGGTCTTCCCTTTCATTCAAAAGTTACACTGAACAGTGGCATCGATTAATATATATAACACACAAAAAACATCACTTTACTTACTTCTTGACATCTCTGCATTCTGCTATTGTATGCATCACAGCGAATTTGTACTTTTTAAGATGAAAAATGCAAATATCTTTGGTCCTGCTGATGTAGCAGCTGTCTTGCTAATCCGTTATTTTCATTTTTTGTCCAGTGACTTAGTCAACTATTTACCGGATTTTTTTTATTTCTAGGAATGATTTTCGAAATGTATCTTTGGCTAGAATAAGCAGCTGCGTGGGGATGTTCCTATAAGCAACTGTCAGGGAGAGCTTCTAGTTCACGTTTACATTATGCAGGAGATACATATAAGGGGAGGTACGTATTCACCCACTGGGTACTCCTGCCTGTCAGGCCGTTCCAACGTTATGCTACCGGTCCGCCTGGCTCACGAATAAATCGTTTCGTCTCTTTCGCTAGAAACGTGCTTTTCGATCAAGCAGCTCCATGAAATCCCTATAAATTAATTAGTGCTACAGCTTCACCAGTACTGTTTTGTGTGAAAAATGGTACATATCACCTCTGTGGCTTTCGTCATCATCTCTATGTCGTTTGATTTTCCGTTCTCGCAAAACTCCACCATGTGTAAATGCTATTTAAGACAATTACCTTTAGCACTTACGATACGGTAGATACCGGTGTGGTATAGAGATCACAATCATATTATTTATTCCTATTAGTCACCGCACCTGGCGCAACAGACTCAAAAGACGCTCTTCGGTAGGGCAGGTATATCCTTGTGAAACAGCCTGTGGGAGCTCCTTGTGACGAAGCTGTGCAAGGACAGTGGGCGCTCGATCTTTAGAGCCCCGGCAGACTCTGTGTACTTGAAAGTTCACCACCGTGTCGGAGTTATCGACGTTCGTTCAGAAGCGTCAGTTTGGACAAGAAGTGATTAGAAGCTTTCGAAATGTGGTGCTACAGAAGAATGCTGAAGATTAGATGGGTAGATCACATAACTAATGAGGAGGTATTGAATAGAATTGGGGAGAAGAGGAGTTTGTGGCACAACTTGACTAGAAGAAGGGATCGGTTGGCAGGATATGTTCTGAGGCATCAAGGGATCACCAATTTAGTATTGGAGGGCAGCGTGGAGGGTAAAAATCGTAGAGAGAGACCAAGAGATGAATACACTAAGCAGATTGAGAGGGATGTAGGCTGCAGTAGGTACTGGGAGATGAAGAAGCTTGCACAGGATAGAGTAGCACGGAGAGCTACATCAAACCAGTCTCAGGACTGAAGACCACAACAACAACAACTTCGTACACTAAGAGACAGAGAAAATTACAACGAAAATTAATAGTTTAGTGCTTGTAATCCATACACATTATAAAAATGGATATGTTTGTGTATATGTGTATGTATGTTCCACGTATTCTCCTAATCTACTACACCGATTTAAAAAAAAATTAGGTACACATATCCATTACTGTCAGGAACAATCTCTGAAGAGTTGCTTTAGAAACTTTGAACGGAATACTAAACTCCATTTCCTTTTTCACGACAGCTGCCACTGCCTCATCCATGTTTCGTGTACACCGACTTTGATGACACGTTACTGCCACTGTCAAAGACAACCACTTCTGCTATAGATTCTTACCATCTTTGTCACCTGTATAATAGGTCGTGAAAGCTGTTATAGGCTACACAACTTTTTAGCCTAAATAAACCTCTGGTTCCTTTCTCCTCCGTGGTTGAGTGCTGTCTCAGCTCCCCCGTGTTTGTAAAAATGTGTGTGTGTGTGTGTGTGTGTGTGTGTGTGTGTGCGTGAATTCCTAAGCGACCAAACTGCTGACGCCATGGGTCCCTAGACTTACACACTACTTAAACTAACTTAAACTAATTTATGCTAAGCACAACACACAAACCTATGCCCGACGGAGGACTCGAACCTCCGGTTGGAGGGGCCGCGCCATCCCGTACATGGGGCCTCAGACCGCGAGGCCACCCAACGCGGCCCCTGTTTGTACTCCAGTCCGTTACAAAATTACATAATTATAAAAATATCAACATTTTACGTATGCTGCTGAATAACACTGTGGCTACGTCGTGGAGCTGAGGGGAAGGGAGGGGAAGTCCTTTTCTATCTCACTCTTTGATTTAGCCCTAAACTGTCGCTAGCTGTGGAAAACGCTTACGTCCGCACAGTAGACAAGCATAGATCGCTTTGGTTAAGTGTAAATTATATTGTCTCCCGTAATATCTAGTGACTTTCCACAAACTGCGTCCTCGAACGCTTCTAGCAGACAACTATCCAAAAGTGAGCCCCGTCATAATTCTGAATATCCCCACAGCCTTTGATGGGAGGCTTGTCAGGGACCATTCTGAGAACCACCACGATCTCCAATAAAATTCGCATAATATCTCCTTTATGGATGTTGAAATTACGCAATACTGTTTATGAATCCTGCGGGTATAGTCGTGCTTCAGCATCTGAAATCTTTTGTTGTAGTATCAGTGAGAAGCACAATATGGAGAAGATGTAAAAATTTTTGATTATGAACTATGACAAATACGTAAATTCAGAAACAAATAGTGAAGACATACTTAAGAAAAATATGCATTGCCAGTTTCATGAAGTCTCCATCTTTGGACTAGTGCTTCTGGTTTTTTTTTTTCATAACTTTCACATGATTACAATTCAAGATCTGCACAGTGTGAATCACAAAGAAGCTTATGGCAGTGCGTACTTTTTATGTACCAAGCGCTCTCTCTCGCTAGTTTTACGTAGAGTCTGTTCGTATGAAACTCCTGCGCTCTCTTATTAGCTGCCAGTTTCAGGGCTGTGTTCTCTACTAAAGTCAGCCTTACGGTAGTAGGAGGTGCCAGAAACGCCTGGGTGGGGCCTGCTGTTCGGCTAGTTTCATTTGCACTACCTGTAAGGTACAGATACGTGGAGGGATGTTCATAACTTCCGCCCTGAAAACCGATTTCTATAGTTGTCTGGATAGGTTCTCTAGAGTTGTGCGTCCTTTTTCGTCTATTGTCTACCACTTCTGGTTTTCCAGTATTTCCTTACTCTTCCTCATCAGTGGAACATGTCTGTGATCATCCACGCCATTCCTTTCTCTGTACGCTCCACCATGTCTCTTTTTCGTTTGACCTGATATGGTTAACATTCACTTCGACGGGATTCGCGTATGTATCGTACAGTATGCAATATCTATTGTTGTCAAATTGCTATGCACTAGTACCTAACCAAAAAATTTCCACGCCTTTGCTTTCAGCAAAGGCCAAAACCATATATTAATCTACATTCGGTGCTAATATCATGTTTTCTGATACTGTGTCCAAATCTAATTCAGCGTCACTTTTAAAAGGTAGGAATTTTTCATACAAGATTGCAACATATGCGACAAGCTAGGAGCGGAGCTAATATTATCTGCTTTGTCATTAGTATGTAACCGAACAGAAACGATAGTGTTGGCAGGTACAGCTTCAGTGTCTGTAAATGCTTCTCCATCCAAGATACAGTCTTCCATCCCGTCTACCACGAAATTTCCAATCTAATCGCAAATCTTGTTAGGTGAAGTGTTTCCTGTAGCTGACGTCGGTATAGTACTGAATGAACAGCTTTTCGCTAGTCTAGAAACAACGAATCAGCCTGGTGATATCTACCCGTGGCACTAAGGATATCGTGCGTGGAGAGAGTAAGTTTCGCAAATTCTGCACGTTTTTAGAAACAACGCCAATATTCGTGGATGGTGTTATTCTCTTCCGGACAGTTCTTTACGTTTGACTCGGGATATTTTCTAGTACTCTATTCCAAGTAGGATTGACAAAAGAAGTTAGATGTATGAAACAGCTCTAAATCCTTTGTTGTATACGGGTGTGAACCAAGCCGGCCGACGCGACTTTGACCAAGGAATGCATAATGTCTAATGGAACCTAAAAGACTAAGCAGGCAGACAATTGAGCAGAAATTTAGTGAATTAAACTGACAGTATTTAAAGGTAATTGTGTAGGATGGGAAAAGACTTATTGAATCGAAAAAATGATGAATGCGGGATGAAGTGAATATTCAGAATACTCTGATTAAGGTGAAAAAGTGCTCATTTTTACTGTGCTGTAAAGAAATGTAAGTGATAAATGAAACTTACATACATGTATATATGTATTGAGGCTTTTATTGTATATATGAAGCATAATGAATATCTAGAATTTTTGTCCTTCACTTAAACTGAAGGAAAAATCAGTTTATACATACAGATTTTCAGACCTGGAAATTAGTCTTTATCCAATATGTTCTACAAATTGTATATTGAAAAATAACAAATGAACACTTTTCCTTTGTGTACAATTTGATGTCCTGCATGTCTATACACTTTTTGAGACACCAAATACAAGCGCCAGTAAAATTATTTTCATTTCGCGTTACTCTCAATCGACGTAACGGTTAAGTTACCCAAATCCCAAAATATATATGGTTGTTGTAATCAGATGTAGTATCACTAATGATGTTCTATAACTTTCAAGGAAAGGACGTCAGGGGTACAATGTTTCCCGATGATGCTGGTACCTATCATTTCCAGCTCAGTTTATGATTTTTATGTGCCAGGGCATCTATCAGCAGCTTTTGTACAACCGTCGTCAGAAACGCTAACAAAATCAGCAACCATTCATTCCTCTACAGAAGACTTAACTAGTCTCTCCAGAAATGTATTTCATGTAACTACAAAGAAAAAATTTATTTTCTTCGTTTCTTGCAGACAAAGGACAAGTGCATGAGTCTTAGAGTCAAAGGCTATCAAGGAAGCAAATTATAAATTACAACAGCGACAACAAAAATAGCAGGAGCGATTTGTGATGTGTTATTGGTGATAAACGTGACAAGAGAAAGATGAGGGTCCATATATCGTCCCATTTGTCAAGGGACATTTATTCTGGAATGTATTCTGTTCATCAGAGGAAAGGAACATCTTGACAACGCCCTGGAGAGTTAGACTATCAGAACGTAAAGAGAAAAACGAAATGAAAAAAGTCAACTCATTTTAGGGGGCCAAAATACCAATTGTTTGCGCAACAAGAAAGCGATTCAAGAAACGGAACACTCATTCAGGCATTTCCGCCCTCCAACTTTCCTTCACAATATCTGCGTATTATTTGCTGTCTGTTCCAGCCGGTTGGGTCTTTTTCATCGGCAAATGCATTTGTCCATTGTGTCTCCTGGTGAAACCTATGAGTTGCTTTGTGAAGCTGAAATTAAATTTAGCTTATGCAGAATGGAGTTGCATTGTTAACACAACAGCATTTTCTAGAGATATTTAATAACTAATAACCGACTGCTCTCCTCAAATAGCTCATCTAAAATAAAAGTTTGGGAGTTTAAACAGGGATAGCTTCAGCTATGTTTCCAAATGTCAAAGATGCTGTGTCTACCTTGTTGGAAATGATTTCTGTATTATTTCGGTTACCTCGTCTTAAATGATTGCTTTAGACACTTTAGACACTTCCTAAGATTAATTTGTTCATCACCCAAATGAATATCCAATTTCTTGATAATTTGTAACAGCATGTAATCATACTTTTGAAAATATTTTCTTAAGTTTTAATTAGTGCTTGATCATCATCTGCGTCAGGAACATAACAATGTCTACTTCTGCGTTACGTTTCCCGTTGTGAAATAGTTTCAATAACTACGTGTCAGTTTATATTAGTGAGACATTAATTAGGAGATGTTACGCTTCCCACATTTTCCTCGACATTTTGGTTTCGCTGAGTGTGTCTTCCTTTTACCTTGTCATCGTTGCAAGACGAGTTCTTTTAGCATAGAATTTATTTTTTCGTATAGAAGTACGATGCACTGACTTATATCATGGTTAAGGTTGATGTTCAAGCACGTAAAGATTTCTTACACCCAACTGCGGTGTGGTTTTCGCAGTTGTTCACATAATTTTTCCAAAATTTATTCTGTAATACGTTTCCTTAACTTAATGACCTTTCAACAGCATTTCTAGCACAACGATCCCATAGATATAGAAAAAAGATTCATGTTATTTTGTATTTCGAACGATTCTTCAACGTTTACTATGCTTTTGAGGGAACTGAATAAATAGCATATTACGGACTATCATTGGTTTTTAGATTATGTGTATAATTTCACTACTTATTTACTGTAATATCGCGCTAAAAAACACACAGCACCTGCGGAGCCACGGTGTCGCATGTAATGAAGTAAGTACTTAGTTAGTGTTGAGGCAATAGCTTATTGAGGGGAGCAGCCCTGCTTTCTAATTTACTTGATTATATATTTCTTGTATAAGCATGAATAGCATTAAGCGTTGTAGGGATAGTTCTTTGAATACATAGTACACAAATGCGTTTCTACAATTTGTTTTTCTTTTGCTAACTTACATATTGGTTCGTTCCATATCCCTGAAGATTCTTCTTTACATGATCTATGGATGATCTATGGTACACGATGAATGAATGGTTGAAATGAAATTAGTAAAAGCCCTCATTTTATGACTGCTGACGTTACGAGTTTACTAATATGAAGAAGCACCGACATTTTTGTTTCGCGACCCAAGGTAATAGTAACGATAGCAGTAGCTTGATAATTTTATAACAATGGAAGTAAAATCAGATTATCGAACGTGCCGAATGACGAGAGGGAAAACGATAACTTTTAAGTGGAGGAGAATTTTGCATCCTGCACCAATTTTCAGATTTTCCCCTGTATCCAGTGTTGTTAATAAGTGTTTAATGTGTTTTATTATTCTACTTGGAAATTAAGGCATTCGCTTTATGTGAGCTGCACTCTCTTTCTAAAGTTACTTTTCCAAATGTGGAAATCTGTTCCAATGAACAACTTGCTCGTGTGGCTAGGAACAAATATCCTATGGAAATCTGTAAGTGTTGCAATTGGGAAAATCTTGTGACTACCGTATTTAATAGTCCGTGTCTCATAGTGTTACGCTACTCCACACTAATAATTAGAAACTCAAATCAAATTAACAAGAAGAATTATGAGGAACTATTTACTAGTTAAAATATTTTGAAATGTGAGTTATTGCAAGTCAAATAAATTTACATTTATAAGACAGGCAAAATTGTTAAGACATTTAAAAAACTCCTTTCAGTGGCTGATATCAGGTGTTCCACAGTAGAAGACCTTCCGTTTCTAGAAACAAGATGCCGCAAGACTGACGAAGTAGGGCTTAACTCTCCACACACCATATAGCTCGTTTTAAAAATATACAGAATTACCTAACCATAAAACATTGTAACTGAAGAATTACAAAATACCTCAAATAACATTACTGTATTTTCAGAACTAAAATAAGGAGATGTCTTAATATTTACAAACGCTACACAAAACACAACCTCATGTCTCACAACAATATCAACAGCATAAAATGCCAGATACCGCTAATGGTCGTGACTAGTACGTGTTGCTTCATGTGATTCTAAAATTCTTCACTAGACTGAAACACGTTCCAGCACACAAAACGTGACCATAGGTACTCTAGGCTGCAGGTACAACATTCTCACCTACTACTTTTACAAGACTTAAAATTGTTACAATATCTGTGCAGTATTATTACGAGAAACAAGTGTAGCAGTACAAAATTTATGTCTCACATTAATCCGCGTCGTGGGAAACTTTCTGATCTCAGGAACTGTATTACAAAATTTATGAAATTTCTCACCTTCACTCCCTTTTATTAGGAATATTTACTGTCACGACACATTTTGGCAGCATGCTGCCAGTATCAGGTATTTTACAGTTACACGAACATCAGCGTTTAATCTAGGTCCCTTAGAATGTGATTAAGTTTATTATCTGGTTACCTGTAACTTTATATGTCGAAATTTGTCACCTTCCAGGATTTATTTATTTCATGGTCTGTCTTAAATATCTTGATGTTTAATGACCTCACTGATCTCTTGACTTAAATCTTTTGCTGAATATATTCTCTTCTGCTCCCCCCCCCCCCCCTCAAAGAACCATGGACCTTACCGTTGGTGGGGAGGCTTGCGAGCCTCAACGCTACAGATAGCCGTACCGTAGGTGCAACCACAACGGAAGGGTATCTGTTTAGTGCCCAGACAAACGTGTGGTTCCTGAAGAGGGGCAGCAGCCTTTTCAGTAGTTTCAGGGGCAACAGTCTGTATGATTGACAGACCTGGCCTTGTAACACTAACCAAAACGGCCTTGCTGTGCTGGTACTGCGAACGGCTGAAAGCAAGGAGAAACTACACCCGTAATTTTTCCCGAGGGCATGCAGCTTTACTGTATGGCATGGAGAGCTACATCAAACCAGTCTCAGGACTGAAGACCACAACAACAACAACATTCTCTTCTGACAGAAAGAGCTCAAAATAGAACATCAACATTGCACACCTTCACATATAGCTGTTTACGTTCTGAAGATTCTTAAATAATTAGATACGTTTTGTTTCAGTTGCTGGGTGGTACATACACAAATGATACTATCTTCATAATATAGGCATATTTATGTCACGCCATATATAGTTATGCATATTGATTGCTTAGAATTTATTGGTTTATTCACTATTGTGAATTTCAAGTTGAAATATAGGCGAGCTGAGTTTCTGGTAGCCGACATCATTTTACCCTCGGTAGGAGAAGTTCGTCAACAATATTTATGGAAAAAAACTATAAGACATTCATCCGACCAGTAACCAGTCGTTAGTTTCCCTGGTTCCTCAAACGAATTCATATCACAAATAATCCGCATTACACGCGTTTGGACTCATAACAAATTAGCTTCGCCCCAGAAATTTATTCCTTTTGACAATGCACTTTGAAAGTAAGTGGAGTAGGCTGGATTTTTTATTTTTATTTGACCTACACTGGCAACATCCACATTGCAAATGAAGATCTTTTTGAATATTCAGCGTTTCTGTGGTATGCTGCTCACCACTGGTTTTGCTAAGTAGTTATCATCCCAAGAATGTAGTGCTGCCATCTCTTACATCGCTCCCCGTCATATTTTAGGCATATGCCGAGACGAAACGTCTTTCATTTTCTGAACGGCATGTAGTGTTTGTTTCGAAAGTTCAAGGAAAACCAGTTGCCTAGGAACCTTTTATTAATATTACTGAAAATTTCATTAACCGATCCTTTTCAGGTTATACATGAAGGTGTCAAAAGACGTGGGTTAGTGACACGCGCATATACAGATGACGGTAGTGCCGCCTACACAAGGTATAACAGGGCAGTGCTTTGGCGGAGCAGTCTTTTGTACTCACGTGATTCATGTGAAAAATCTCCGCGTGATTGTGGCAGCATGACGGCAGTTAACAGGCTATGAAAACGGAATGGTAGTTGGAGCTAGACGAATGGAAAACTCCGTGCGTAAAACCGTTAGGGAACTCCATATTCAGAGATCCGCAGCGTCAAGTATATGCCGAGAACAGCAAATTTCAGGCATCACCTCCCACTACAGATAACGTGGTGGCACTACGGATAACGTAGTAGCGAGGTTTGCGTCCAGTTGTCAATCCTAATATACAAACAACACTGCTTGAAATATCCACAGAAATCAGTGTGAGATGCACGATGAACGTATTCATTAGGACTGTGCAGTGAAATGTAGCATTAACCGGCAATGGTTGCAGGCTGTCGACGCGAGCAGCGCTTCTCCTGGGCTCGTGACCGTATCAGTTGGACCCTAGACGACTGGAAAACTGTGGCTTGGTCACATCAGTCCCTCTGCAGTCGGTAAGAGCGAATGGTAGGGTTCGAGTGTGGTGGAGACCTCACGAAGCCATTAACCCAATTTGTCAACAAGGCACTGTGCTACCATAATGGTGTGGGCTGTAAATGCAGCAATTCATGGGCTTCATGTTCCCAAACAAAGTTGGAATTTTCATAGATGACAAGGCGCCATGTCACCTGCCGCAATTGTTTGTGACTGGTTTAAAAAACATTTTGGACCATATAGCAAATGATTTATCCACCTAGATAGCCAGACGTAAATTCCATCAAGCATTTATGGGACATAGCTGAGAGATCAGTTCGTGCACAAAATCGTGCACTGCAAACAGTTTCTCAAATGGCTCTGAGCACTATGGGACTTAACTGCAGTGGTCATCAGTCCCCTAGAACTTAGAACTACTTAAACCTAACTAACCTAAGGACATCACACACATCCATGCCCGAGGCAGGATTCGAAATTGCGACCGTAGCGGTCGCCCGGCTCCAGACTGTAGCGCCTAGAACCGCTCCGAAACAGTTTTTCAAATGTGGTCGAATGTAGAGGTGCATGGCTCAGTACTTCAGCGGGGGACTTACAGCAACTTATTAAGTCCATGCCGTATCGGGTTGCTGTGCTTTGCTCGGCGAAAGGTGGTCCGACACTATATTCGAAGTTTATCCCATGACTTTTGTCACCTCAGTGAACTAGATTTTCTATTTATTGCAGAGGCTGTATCATCTGCAAAGAAAAGAAAACTTAGCATCTTGTAATGTTCTTGACGAAAGGTCATTAGTTCAAACAAGGAAAAGTAAGGGCCCTAAGATAGAACTTTGTTGTAAACCAGATCTAATAAGTTCCTATTGGATTTTGACTGTAATGTTAACACAGAACTCTTTCATGGGGAGGAGGGATCTTTACCTCTAGCCCCATCAGGTTAGTATTCCATTTCCTGTTCAGCAGACAATTATGTTCGAAGCCTGTTCCTTCTATTACCTGTTGTCACTTTCCATCTCTATTTACATTTTCCCTCATTAACACTGAGAGATTGCATGGCACTCTCACTTTTGATTCGGTGTTATGCCACTTCATTTTCTTAGGGAATGTTGTTGTTGTTGTGGTCTTCAGTCCTTAGACTGGTTTGATGCAGCTCTCAATGCTACTCTATCCTGTGCAAGCTTCATCTTCTCCCAGTACCAACTGCAACCTACATCCTTCTGAATCTGCTTAGTGTATTCATCTCTTGGTCTCCCACTACGACTTTTACCATCCACGCTGACCTCTAATACTAAATTGGTGATCCCTTGATGCCTCAACACATGTCCTACCAACCGATCCCTTCTTCTTGTCAAGTTGTGCCTCAAACTTCTCTTCTCCCCAATCCTATTCAATACTTCCTCATTAGTTATGTGATAAACCCATCTAATCTCTCAGCATTCTTCTGCAGCACCACATTTTAAAAGCTTCTATTCTCTTCTTGTCCAAACTATTTACCGTTCATGTTTCACTTCCATACATTGCTACACTCCATACAAATACTTTCAGAAATGACTTCCTGACACTTAAATCTATACTCGATGTCAACAAATTTCTCTTCTTCAGAAATGCTTTCCTTGCCATTGCCAGTCTACATTTTATATCCTCTCTACTTCGACCACCATCAGTTATTTTGCTCCCCAATTAGTAAAATTCCTTTTCTACTTTAAGTGCCTCATTTCCTAATCTAATTCCCTCAGCATCACCCGACTTAATTCGACTACATTCCATTATCCTCGTTTTGCTTTTGTTGATGTTCATCTTATACCCGGCTTTCAAGACACTATCCATTCCCTTCAACTGCTCTTCCAAGTCCTTTCCTGTCTCTGACAGAATTACAATGTCATCGGCGAACCTCAAAGTTTTTACTTCTTCTCCATATATTTTAATACCCACTCCGAATTTTTCTTTTGTTTCCTTCACTGCTTGCTCAATATACAGATTGAATAACATCGGGGATAGGCTACAACCCTGTCTCACTCCCTTCCCAACCACTGCTTCCCTTGTCTGTCGACTCTTAAAACTGCCATCTGGTTTCTGTACAAATTGTAAATAGCCTTTCGCTCCCTGTATTTTACACCTGCCACCTTCATATTTTGAAAGAGAACATTCCAGTCAACATTGTCAAAAGCTTTCTCTAAGTCTACAAGTGCTAGAAACGTAGGTTTACCTTCCCTTAATCTAGCTTCTAAGATAAGTGGTAGGGTCAGTATTGCCTCACGCGTTCCCAAATTTCTACGGAATCCAAACTGATCTTCCCCGAGGTTGGCTTCTACTAGTTTTTCCATTCGTCTGTAAAGAATCCCCGTTAGTATTTTGCAGCCGTGACTTATTAAACTGATAGTTCGGTAATTTTCACATTTGTCAGCACCTGGTTTCTTTGGGATTGGAATTATTATATTCTTCTTGAAGTCTGAGGGTATTTCGCCTGTCTCATACATCTTGCTCACCAGATGGTAGAGTTTCGTCAGGACTGGCTCTCTCAAGGCTGTCGGTAGATCTAATGAAGTGTTGTCTACTCCCAGGGCCTTGTTTCGACTCAGGTCTTTCAGTGTTCTGTCAAACTACTCACGCTGTATTATATCTCACATTTCATCTTCATCTACATGCTCTTCCATTTCCATAATACTGTCCTCAAGTACATCGCCCTGGTATAGACCCTCTATATACTCCTTCCACCTTTCTGTTTTCTTTGCTTAGAACTGGGTTTCCACCTGAGATTTTGATATTCATACAAGTGGTTCTCTTTTCTCCGAAGGTCTCTTTAATTTTCCTGTAGGAAGTATCTATCTTACCCCTACTGAGATAAGCCTCTACATCCTTACATTTGTCCTCTAGCCATGCCTGCTTAGCCATTTTAGACATTTTGCACTTCCTGTCGATCTCATTTTTGAGACGTTTGTATTCCTTTTTGCCTGCTTCATTTACTGCATTTTTATATTTTCTCCTTTCATCAATTAAATTCAGTATTTCTTCTGTCACCCAAGGATTTCTACTAGCCCTAGTCTTTTTACCTACTTGATCCTCTGCTGCCTTCACTACTTCATCCCTCAAAGCTACCCATTCTTCTTCTACCGTATTTCTTTCCCCCATTCCTGTCAATTGTTCCCTTATGCTCTCCCTGAAACTCTGTACAACCTCTGGTTTAGTCAGTTTATCCAGGTCCCATCTCCTTAAATTCCCACCTTTTTGCAGCTTCTTCAGTTTTAATCTACAGGTTATAACCTATAGATTGTGGTCAGAATCCACATCTGCCCCTGGAAATGTCTTACAATTTAAAACCTGTCTTACCGTTATATAATCTATCTGAAACTTGTCAGTATCTCCAGTCTTCTTCCATGTATACAAACCTCTTTCATGATTCTTGAACCAAGTGTTAGCTATGATTAAGTTGTGCTCTGTGCAACATTCTACCAGGCGGCTTCCTCTTTCATTTCTTAGCCCCAATCCATATTCACCTACTACGTTTCCTTCTCTCCCTTTTCCTACTGCCGAATTCCAGTCACCCATGACTATTAAATTTTCGTCTCCCTTCACAATCTTAATAATTTCTTTTATTTCATCATACATTTCTTCAATTTCTTCGTCATCTGCGAAGCTAGTTGGCATATAAACTTGTACTACTGTAGTAGGCGTGGGCTTCGTATCAATCTTGGCCACAATAATGCGTTCGCTATGCTGTTTGTAGTAGCTTACCCGTATTCCTATTTTCGTATTCATTATTAAACCTATTCCTGAATTACCCCTATTTGATTTTGTGTTTATAACCCTGTAGTCACCTGACCAGAAGTCTTGTTCCTGCTTCCACCGAACTTCACTAATTACCACTATATCTAACTTTAACCTATCCATTTCCATTTTTAAATTTTCTAACCTACCTGCCCGATTAAGGGATCTGAAATTCCACACTCCGATCCGTAGAACGACATCCTCTGGAGTAGTCCCCGCCCGGAGATCCAAATGAGGGACTATTTTACCTCCGGAATATTTTACCCAAGACGACGCCATCATTTAACCATACAGTAAAGCTGCATGCCCTTGGGAAAAATTGCGGCCGTAGCTTCCCCTTGCTCTTAGCCGTTCGCAGTACCAGCACAGCAAGGCCGTTTTGGTTAGTGTTACAAGGCCAGGTCCGTCAATCATGCAGACTGTTGCCCTTGCAACTACCGAAAAGGCTGCTGCCCCTCTTCAGGAACCACAAGTTTGTCTGGCCTCTCAACAGATACCCTTCCGTTGTGGTTGCACCTACGGTACGGCTATCTGTATCACTGAGGCACGCAAGCCTCCCCACCAATGGCAAGGTCCATGGCTCAGGGGGGGGGGGGGGGAGGGGTCTTATGGAATATGATCTATGATCTTTATTTCGATTATACTTCACACATCATGATGAAATGGTGGGCAGTAGTTAATGCTCTTGCTTGCGTACTCTAAGTTCAAAAATGGTTCAAATGGCTCTGAGCACTTTGAGACTTAACATCTTAGGTCATCAGTCCCCTAGAACTTAGAACTACTTAAACCTAAATAACCTAAGGACATCACACACATCCATGCCCGAGGCAGGATTCGAACCTGCGACCGTAGCAGTCCCGCGGTTCCGGACTGCAGCGCCTAGAAGCGCAAGACCACCGCGGCCGGCCGTACTCTAGGAAAGGGATAACGGTAAGCTTTACTTGCGTTCAAAGGAATAGGGTGCCAATTTAAACGACTGCAGTAAAAGCACACGGTGACGATGGGCCGAGGGAAGCGCGTTTTTTCTGCGGAACTTGTTTGAAAACATTTCCGGATGGCCGAGTCCCGTGGTCTCACTGTGCAGACACGTTGAACGGCGCCAGCTGGCTAGCAGCCGCGTCCAGGTAGCCTTACTAGCGCCGAGAAGTCGCTGCTGCAATGGGCAGCGCATTGTAGACTGGCAATAAAGCAGAGGTTGGGCCCTTGTTAGGCAGGAAGCCAACAAAACAACTCTGAGCGTCCTGCGAATTTCCGTGGAATATGTCACTGGTGCCCAGACTTCCAGCCTCTGTTACAAGAAACATTTGTGGAAGCACGAGGCTTCTAGTGAGTTTATGGCCGTTCTTTGGAAACTTTGAAATGGATGCAACAGGGAAGATAACAAGCTTTTTATGGAGGGATGTGGTTCCATCATCCTGGTGATGTTGTTAGCAAAAGACACAGCGTAAACGCATGGGGAAGAGGCCATGAAGCTGAATCTGGTTTTTTTTTTTTCTCCCAATTAACTTTGAAGTCTCTGATTGGTCAAATCTGTGTATGCAGAGCAAGGGGCACTCTCCGGGCTTCGAATGCCACGCTCCAGCTCGTGATTGGCTTGTGCTAAAGTGGGGGGAAGTCTAAGATGTAAATAGTTTTTGCAACCGAGCTGAGGAGGAAAGCGGACAGAAAGAGGGGATCTCTCTTGTAGTGGCGCTTCGCGAGTAAAGAACTGCAGGTCTCAACCTAAACGGTGAGACTTGTGTCCTTTGCTAGTGTGCCACTTAGAACCCGTGCCAGTCACATTCTGAACCTTCAGAGGTACTGCTTCTAGCATCACACACACAACAAGTGATTCGTGGGTGTACTTATTTGTCTTGAGTCTGCCGTCGAAACATTTGACATATACCGTCACGCACAGTCGTGGCACAAAGTCAAATTGGTTTGGCAGACCAGCAAACAGGTTCACCTGCACACTGGAATCCACTGAGTTTTTAGAGGCTCATAGGGAAGTACTTGCATTCCGAATTAACCGAACGCGAGACCGTGTAGTTGCAGTTTTCGGGCGCGCGCCATTAATAACATATTGCGGCCGTCCATGACTTCAGTCGTCGAACTCGTCATGGTGTGCCACCCAGACCAGCAGAAGGGTAAGGCATTCGCTGCTACGGCGTAGAGTTCCAATATATGTTTCTCAGCACCCTGTTCTTTCGAGCCATATATGTCGTTTTGGAATGGTAGAATACAGATGCTTGATGGGGGCGTAGCTTTTGTGCCATAACCCGCATTCACGTGTATGAAGTCAGATAAAGCGATTAGTGTTCCGGTTAGTGTCGTGTGTCGATCCCTAGCTGATCACTTTGTCCACCATAGACCCCATGTTAATGAAAGTGTTTGTCAAATGAAAATGTTTGTGTGACGTTTCTTTAGTCATTTTTGTTGTCTTGTGATGTTAGGGATGAATAAATCTATTGTCATTTAGATCACAAATTCTCCCTGAGTTCTGATTAACAACACCTTCCCATTTTATTATTAAAGTCCAGCTTTGAAACGTAAGTGGAAGGCTTTCACCCTGTGCAAACTTTTCTTAGCCTTATATAAGAGCAACCGGTTTTTGCTCCTTTTCCATTATGTCTTATCTCTAATGCATGCGCTACAAAAGCATTTAAAATACTGATTTTCTTAGCCAATGCCCACGTAACTTGCGTCACATCAGTGGAAAATACACTATGTGATCAAAAGCATCCAAACACCCACAGAAACATACGTTTTCCTCACTAGGTGCGTTGTGCTACCACCTGCTGTCAGGTACTCCGTACCAGCGACCTCAGTAGTCATTAGACATTGTGAGAGAGGAGAATGTGGCGCTCCGCGGAACTAACGGACGTCGAAAGTGGTCAGCTGATTTGGTGTCACCTGTGTCATAAGTCTGTACGCGAGATTTCCACACTCCTAAACATCCCTAGGTCCATTCTTTCCGATGTGATAGTGAAGTAGAAGCGTGAAGGGACACGTACAGCAAAAAGCGTAGAGGGTGAGCTTGTCTGTTGACTGACAGATACCGCTGACAGTTGAAGAGAGTCGTAATGTGTAATAGACAGACATCTATCCAGACTATCACACAGGAATTCCAAATTGCATGAGGATCCACTGGAAGTACCATGACGGTTAGGCGGGAGGTGAGAAAACTTGGATTTCATGGTCGAGCGTCTGCTCATAAGCCATACATGACGCCGGTAAATGGCAAACGACGCCTTGTTTGGTGTAAGGAGCGTAAACGTTGGGCGACTGAACAGTGGAAAAACGTGGTGTGAAGTGTCCAATTACGGTACACAATGTGGCGATGCGATGGCAGGGTGTGAGTTTGACGAATGCCCGATGAACGTCATCTGCCTGCGTGTGTAGTGCCAACAGTAAAATTCGTAGGAGATGGTGTTATTGTGTGGTTGTGATTTTCATGGAGGGGGCTTGCACCCCTCATTGTTTTGCGCTGCACAATCACGCCACAAGCCTACATTGATGTATTAAGCACTTTCTTGGTTCCCACTGTTGAAGAGCAATTAGGAGATGGCGACTGCATCTGTTAAAACGATCGACCACCTTTTCATAATGTACGGCCTGTGGCGGAGAGGCTACACGACAATTACATCCCTGTAATGGACTGGCCTGCACGGAGTCCTGACCGGAATCCTATAGAACAGCTCTGGGATGTTTCGTGTCAGGCCTCATCGACCGACATCGATGCATCTCCTCAGTGTAGTACTCCGTGAAGAATGGTCTGCCATTCCCCAAGAAACCTTCCAGCACCTGACTGAACGCGTGCCTTCTAGAGTGTAAGCTGTCATCAACGCTAAGTTTGGGAGAACACCATACTGAATTCAAGAGTTACCGATGGAGCGCGCCAAGAAGTTGTAAGTCATTTTCAACGATGTGTCCGGATATTTTTGATTTCGTAGTGTATTTTGCAACATGCGTCACACCATATCCCGAAACTAACTATCCTACAGTTTGTCAGGCTTTATTCACTTATGGCAAAGCAATAACTTTGCAACAATAAGACATTCAAATCACTTAGCAACAATAATTTACGTTCACAATCTTCTGCTGTACGCAACAATAAGTGAGCAACTTACTGTTGCTAATTTTCTGAAACATACATATTAAATTTTACACTGTTTTCAGGAAATGTGAATTAAAGACTGAAGGGATCTGCTCAACTTACATTGTTGAAAAAAATAAACTCTCTAAACAGAGTTACCCGAACGTTCTCATAGCGGCATATCTGGTAATTTCCCACTTCTTGAAACGAAACTGGTTTTCGTACAGTACAACTTCAATTTTCTCTCTCGTGTTTTGTATATTACTCACATGACGGTATGTTGTGTCGTTTGATACTATTCATATTTATCGTGTCTATTTCGGTAATACTATTATGGAAATTGTTACCAATCATGAAATTTAGGTCACCAACCTCTCTACAACTGAGTCTAGATAAGAGAGCCCTCACAGAAGAAATGCTACCTGTGTGCACTGTTCACCATCTCCTTCCCCTAAGCCAACACTCCCCTCCCCCCTCGACCCCTACAATTTCCTCATCTGACCGAGAGTCAAGAAGACCATGAGATGGTGAAAATTCGGCCTCGGTAGTTTTGTGGGCAGGTAATTCCGACCTATGTTTTGGATGTATCTGAAGTTGGGTAACTTATACATTGCTTTGTAAATGTCTCAACTGAAAGTAAATGCACCTACGCTACAGACACTGCGTTTCCATAGTGGTTACTCGTAAATGACGTGTTGGTTACTCCAGGATGCAGTAACTAGACGGCACACTGTGTGGAAGTTCTGCATCCAGTGAGCAACTGCAGAGACAGACGTCCTAACGCTATTTCCATGTGAATGAAGCTGTACTATTATTGCCTGCTAAATTTTCATGAGATGCAGATCGGGGAAGGAACTGCACTAGAAATTCAGGAAGGAACAGAATGCTAAACCAGTTATTGTGTAGGAGCAATATGAATTCAATGGAGCGAAAATTCTCGCAGACGAAATCTTAAAATTTGTGTTTCTCCTGTATACTACTTTAAGTGTAAACATTTCACATACATAGTGCATTCACTTTATTTGCACATTCTTTCCGTCTCTAGAACTTTTCCCTGAAATAATTTGTGAGAGTCCTACATCACCACAGAGTAAAACAATAACGACTTTATGTGGCCTTCACTTTGAACGCAAGAAAATGAAAATAAAATCTGCTGTTATCTACGAAACCAACGGAAATTACTGTGTCTGTAGAGCAAGCCACTGACTCGACCGTTCTTGATACGCACACACACAATATATATATATATATATATATATATATATATATATATATATATATATATATATATATATATATAGGGAGAAACAATACACAAACAGAACGCTATTGCCTCGTTTGGGACAGCGAAAGCAATAATAGGAGATATGTAAATCAGTTCTTACAGTGCTAATAGGCGTCAGGCAGAAACCATGACTTTATGCTGCGAGCATTTTCCTTATTAAGTGAAAAATATCGCTTTTACTCAGCATACAAACTAAATTTCAATAATGCACTTAGCCTAAATTTGGAAATGCTACATCGTTTAAAATAACAGACTCTGGACTTCCTTGCCCATGTTGACAGCAGTGCAAATAATAGCTGAGGGAAACGAAAATTTAATAATCGCTCATGGCAAATGCCTGGAAGGCTTCCTTCCCTATACTTTCTCGTTATGAATATGCGCTCCGTCTATAATGATATTGTTGTTGACGGGACGTAACACAGTAAATAAAGTTTTCATATGTTCTGTCCAGATACTGAGTCAAAAATAAATGAGCAACAGCTCGCGCGGAGGTGTGGAAGCCGTCGTTGTACGAATCTTCCACATGTGACTACACCGAGAGTATAAATATTAGTGCATGACAATGTTAAAACTATTATCTTCTACAAGTTTCACGGTGTTTCACGGGCTACAGATGTAAATTTTGATATGGAATCGTTCCGGTCTCACAATCTCGAGAAAATGTTGTTCTACCTTCCCAATGGAGTGATATTAGTCTGATATATAATTGTGTTAGCAGTATCATATTTCATTCATCTTTCGGGTAACACTCTTCATCATTCTGCACTTTTGACTAAGTAGATTCTCATTGTGTTTGATGGAATACGATAAAACACGACTGTGAAATGCTTATTACGCAGTACGAATTGCTTTGACAATGAATGTTTATGCTTTTCATTCATTCTTACGCAATGTAAGTTTGTAACAGTTCTGGTTTCTGCACATCCTAGTATATCACTGAACATGGGCGTAATATCCGATACTATTTTGGCAAGGCTGTAAATAAAAATTCATATTACTCAGCTTTAGTAGATGTTATTATTTATAAGTGGATGTACATAAACTGTAACCAATAACTATCGTATTGACAGGCATTGTATTGTTTGAAATTTAATTGTATTTTACTTTAAGACATGAATCATTACCAAGTAAAGATGACGTTGAGAACCTTAATTACTTGTGCACTATGAGTTGAGTGAGGTAATACGGTTCTAACTAGTCTTAATGCTTACCTACAAGTTGAACACCATTACTGAAGACTGTTTCACCAGTTTCATTTAGTTTTATAGTGGTCGATGCAAGGCACAATAGCTGATATTGTAAGTGTCTAGGCAGACTTAATCCATTGTTCTCACCTCAATATCTGTAATGCAGTGAGTAAGAGTTCAATACACCATTGCAAATAATTGGTACGCTGGTGCCCTAATGAGGTCACAGATGAATCCTTCTCATCAAATTTATTTATAATAGCTATTATTAGTCACATGTTTTTATGTTGGGTAGTACCTGCGGCAAGAGCAAGCCGTTGATGCTTATTTTCCCTGGACAGCAGTTCAGGAGTTGAAATGTGGGTGCATGGACGCAAACTGCTTAGTCTACACTGACAAATGTATTCCACTTAGTGTTGCCGTTAAGACCATTTGGAAGACAGCAGGTAGTAAATTATGCGACGTGTCTGTGGGAAGACTGTGCAAAGTGGAGGAGAAACAACGAACACACGGATGTGTGTTCGTTTTAAGGCACCACATACAAAAATGTCTGCACTTATACCCGTTACACACTGTCTATAAACACCGGGAGGTCTGAAAACGGCTGTGTGGTCAAGTGTATCAGTTATGTTTATGTTAATGTTAATGTAACGTAACACAAAGAGAAAGAGAGCTCGCGTATACTAGTGATGTGTAACGGCTGTTCGATGTCTAGTAATATATTTAGATCAGGATTAATGGCGGAAAACTGACAACTGAATTATCGGTTACATGTGAAACTACAAAGCTTAATAAGAATTTGGTAACCAAAACATAAAATGAGAGGGACTGATGACCTCAGATGTTAAGTCCCATTGTGCTCAGAGCCATAAAATGACGTTTCTAGAAAGGATTGATAAAAGTACTTCTTAATAGACACTGAAATTCAAATTAGCCAGAAAGTAAACATCATACCCTGCCATTTCACGATATTAAGCTGTAGTTATATCCTCAATCGTATCTTAGCTAAACTGACGTAAACAGCTCACAAGCCTGTTCCTTCTTGACTGCCTGCAATCATAGCCGCAGGGAGTCTAGAATAAAAAGGAATCTGAATTCTTTTACTTTAATCTAGTAATAAGATTTACCTCAAAACAACTGTAATAAAATCGTAATAGTAAATATAATGTAATCCACCAACATTTAATTCGCAAGCAACAGAGATCAAAGTAGGAACAATGAACTTTCCTCTATACCACATTAATGCACTCAGAGAAGTTGTTGATTCCATGCCTACACAGTTAGTAAATTCAGAACAGTAGTAAGTACATAAGTCAATATTACACATTGCATCCGTTACGATGTTTGATATCAGATTCTACCATTAACAGTTACACAGTCCATACTATCACGTATGGTTGCAGATTCTAGCTGCGAGAGAGACTGATGCCACTAGAGCAAATGTCATTCTCTTTGTTATTTTTCTTAGTCTTAGTGTTAAATAGTGTTTTTACATCTCCGTCGACCTTTATATATCGGTTTGTTATAATAATGTTATAACACACTGCAAAACAGTTTGGTTGTAGTGTCGAAACCGCTCGAACGTTTATATGTCTCACCAAGTCGTACTCACAATACTGGATACTCTCTGACAATGTAAGTCTGCCGTTGTTATAATGACTGTTGGACCTCAGTAAGATGGTGCCTGCCATCTCGTCAGTCGAAGAATAATTAACGTAATTAAAGTAAAACTCTTCAATTGGTACAGGATGTCGTCTTGTGGTTGAATATTCTGTGAAAGTTCCAAGACTCTTCTCTTAGTAGCATTGGGTACTAGATTATGTCGGTTCAGTACTGCAGATAAAGTTTTAACACTAACAATAAAATATTGCATAGCTACGTGTTAAAATAGCATGTAGTCTATTTATTAATTTCACTTTAAGCAATATTCGATTTGGCCCTTGGAGAGAGCAAGCTGACTTCTGAAGTCTGTTCACAGTTAAATGCACAAAAAATCACTGACGTACACAACTTGCAGCTAATTTCATTTTAAACAATGTTAGCTTTGGCCCTTACGCACATTAAGATACATTTCGAAGACAATTCAGTCAAAGAGATGAAGGTACTTTCCAGTGCTGCTTCTCCACTGCAGCAGTGGCTGTCCCTTAGGCCACCACTCCTCCTTTTTTAACATTCTCCCTGTTACGACTTCTGTTGTTTCATTGCACACACAAACAAAACTTTCCGATACAGCAATCAGGTACAGTGCTTCATGGTCACTGGTCGTGGGGCTAGCTATTTTACATACATCACAGGCTCCAATCTCACATAACTCCATTGATTTTCTCAAAAAAAATTTATTGACTTTTTTTTCTTAAGGCAAACAAAAGGCACAAACTGATCTTATGGAATAACGTTTTTCCAGACACTTATGTGTCTCATGTGATAAGGAGAAAATGGGCTGAATGTTTGAAATGAAATTTGTGTTAGAGAGGGAACTTGCCTTAGGTAGACGGAGTAGTTGTGGGAGTCACGACGCTGCAGGTGCTGTAGTGGCATGTGACTAGTAAGTAGGCGACCTGAGTTCAAGTCCCGGGCCTCATCTTTATCAAGAATAGAACAAACTTATAAAACAAACTGGCATATAATACAACTAAAATCTGCCTCCAAAATAAATTCTCTCGTTGTATTATCATGTCGTTTATTCTCTTTATTAGTTGTTGTTGTTGTTGTGGTCTTCAGTCCTGGGACTGGTTTGATGCAGCTCTCCATGCTACTCTATCGTGTCCAACCTTCTTCATCTCCCAGTACCTACTGCAACCTACATCCTTTTGAATCTGCTTGGTGTATTCATCTCTTCGTCACCCTCTACGATTTTTACCCTCTACGCTGCACTCCAATACTAAATTGGTGATCTCTTGATGCCCAGAACATCAGAACATGTCCTACCAACCGACCCCTTCTTCTAGTCAAGTTGTGCCACAAACTTCTCTTCTCCCCAATCCTATTCAACACCTCCTCATTAGTTATGTGATCTACCCATCAAATCTTCAGCATTCTTCTGTAGCACCACATTTCGAAAGCTTCTATTCTCTTCTTGTCTAAACTATTTACCGTCCATGTTTCACTTCCATACATGGCTACACTCCATACAAATACTTTCAGAAACGACTTCCTGACACTTAAATCTATACTCGATGTTAACAAATTTCTCTTCTTCAGAAATGCTTTTTTTGCCATTGCCAGTCTACATTTTATATCATCTCTACTTCGACCATCATCAGTTATTATGCTCCCCAAATAGCAAAACTCCTTTACTACTTTAAGTGTCTCATTTCCTAGTCTAATTCCATCAGCATCACCAGACTTAATTCGACGACATTCCATTATCCTCGTTTTGCTTTTGTTGATGTTCATCTTATATCCTCCTTTCAAGACACTGTCCATTCCGTTCAACTGCTCTTCCAAGTCCTTTGCTGTCTCTGACAGAATTACAATGTCATCGGCGAACCTCAAAGTTTTTATTTCTTCTCCATCGATTTTAATAACTACTCCGAATTTTTCTTCTGTTTTCCTCACTGCTTGCTCAATATACAGATTGAATAACAACGGGGAGAGGCTACAGCACTGTTTCACTCCCTTCTCAACCACTGCTTCCCTTTCATGCCCCTCAACTGCCATTTAGTTTCTATAGAAATTGTAAATAGCCTTTCTCTCCCCGTATTTTACCCCTGCCACCTTCAGAATTTGAAAGAGATTATTCCGGTCAACATTGTCAAAAGCTTTCTCTAAGTCCACGAATGCTAGAAACGTAGGTTTGCCTTTCCTTAATCTAGCTTCTAAGATAAGTCGTAGGGTCAGTATTGCCTCACGTGTTCCAATATTTCTACGGAATCCAAACTGATCTTCCACTAGGTCGGTTTCTACTAGTTTTTAGATTCGTCTGTAAAGAATTCGCGATATTATTTTGTAGCCGTGACTAATTAAACTGATAGTTCGGTAATTTTCACACCTGTCAACACCTGCTTTCTTTGGGATTGGAATTATTATATTCTTCTTGAAGTCTGAGGGTATTTCGCCTGTCTCATACATCTTGCTCACCAGATGGTAGAGTTTTGTCAGGACTGGCTCTCCCAAGGCCGTCAGTAGTTCTAATGGAATGTTGTCTACTCCCGAGGCCTTGTTTCGACTCAGGTCTTTCAGTGCTCTGTCAAACTCTTCACGCAGTATCGTATCTCCCATTTCATCATCATCTACATCCTCTTCCATTTCCATAATGTTGTCCTCAAGTACATCGCCCTTGTATAGACCCTCTATGTACTCCTTCCACCTTTCTGCTTTCCATTCTTTGCTTAGAACTGGGTTTCCATCTGAGCTCTTAATATTCATTCGAGTGGTTCTCTTTTCTCCAAAGGTCTCTTTAATTTTCCTGTAGGCAGTATCTATCTTACCCCTAGTGAGATAAGCCTCTACATCCTTACATTTCTCCTCTAGCCATCCCTGCTTAGCAATTTTGCACTTCCTGATCATCTCATATTTGAGACGTTGGTATTCCTCTTCGCTTGCTTCATTTACTGCATTTTTATATTTTCTCCTTTCATCAATTAAATTCAATATTTCTTCTGTTACCCAAGGATTTCTTCTAGCCCTCGTCTTTTTACCTACTTGATCCTCTGCTGCCTTCACTACTTCATCCCTGAAAGCTACCCATTCTTCTTCTACTGTATTTCATTCCCCCATTCCTGCCATATGTTCCCTTAAACTCTCTCTGAAACTCTATACAACTTCTGGGTTAGTTAGGTTATCCAGGTCCTGTCTCCTTAAATTCCCACCTTTTTGCAGTTTCTTCAGTTTTAATCTACAGTTCATAACCAATAGATTATGGTCAGAGTCCACATCTGCCCCTGGAAATGTCTTACAATTTAAAACCTGGTTCCTAAATCTCTGTCTTCCCATTATATAATCTATCTGAAATCTGTCAGTATCTCCAGGCTTCTTCCATGTATCTTAATTAGTTACATTTTCTTAAGTCAGTGACTTTTCATTTTCAAATTTTTTCTGCGTCAAGGCTGATTGGTGTCTATACATTTCCTGCTGGTTTCTGGACGGTATAAAATGACTTTAAAATAAGTGGAAAATCTACTCCATTTTCCCGATTTCCTCTCTGGCCTTCTCATGATTTCCAACGGAAGGCAGTCTCCAGTTTGAAAATGCATGTGCTTATTTTGTCACTTTGTTGTCTTTTCTTTCAATCGGTTTCTCTCTCACATCTTCTCCTGATGGCTTATCTGAAGTCTTCAGTTCCTGTTCTTCTCTGTGGAAATAACTTCGTGTTTTCTTTACTTATGTCAGTATAATCGCTTTTATCATCAATTGTCGTGTCAGACCACTAGTTTCATGAGTAGTACAGTTGATGGCGTTTTCACACATCTAGACTTATATTTCCAAGCGCCATGTCTCTTTGAACATTTGGTTTTGGCTCACTGTGATACCTCTCTCTTATAGTGCTCTGACAGATTATTCGCTGGGTGGTAGGGTTTAGTCAGCAGTGTTTTCTTATTACAAGCAACGAGCATACATATGAATTGCAGACCATTGTCGGACAATATAGCTTTAAATGTGATGACGTCTTCTACATATTACTCAACTTTAGTCACTACAGTCTTCACACTAGTTGTTTTGATTAGATACAGTTGAACAAACTTAGTGAATAAATCAAACATAACAAATATGTACCTGCGTCTATTATAATTCTAGTGAAGGGACTGAACAAATCTGCATCCACTAGTTCTTGTTCTTCTCATGCTGTATTAATCTGCTTGTTTCCTTGAATAGTTTTATTCAGGCATTTCATCTTTCACATCGATCGTAGTTGTAGATTTGCTCCTTTATCGTCTTACTCATATATTTGAAAATTAATTTCTCTGTTTCCCCAAACACTTCAAGCACGTAAACGCACAAAGTTTTAGGTGAATAAATTGTCTAGTGAGATACCCCTTCCCTTCTCCGCATAAACAAAATTCAATCAAGAATGAGGCTGTGTCTCAGTAGTTTACAGTGTTTATGCAGAATTCTATCTCATGTCTTCCTCATATAAGGGTCCGACCCTTGTAATATGTATAGCTTCTTACAACTCATTTTCATATCCACTTCCTGGTGAGTCTCTTTGATATTCATAAGTTAAAATTTTCATTTGGCATTTAATACGTTACATTCCTGTTCTGTCTCTATAGGCATTCTGGGAAGTACATCAAGTATCACATTGTGTATTCCCGTTAAATATCTAATTTTAGTATCGAATTGCTGCAGAACCAATGACCACCTGATCTATGTAACATGTGAGAATCGGCATTTTTTCAGGTATGTAAATGCTGCATCATCTGCAATGATGGTAGTGTGATGTTCCCAGGCACACAGATAAAAGTGTTCAGAGTCTCCACAACGGTTAGAACTTTCTTCTCATTGCTACTATAATTATTTCCGCAAATTGTCAGACGTTTGCTGGTAAAGGCCACAGTTCATTGTTGTTTCTTCCCACCTTCATCATTTCTTGAAATGTATGGTGTTTTATCGTATGGTCGCTAGCATCTGATGGTAGACAAATGGGCAAATGCGATTTTGGGTAGTGGAATAACATGGCATTAGCTAAAGTTTGTTTGAGCAATTCAGGCGCTCACTTGCATTTGCGGATTATGTAACTGAGTCGGGATGTGGATAGACTTGTAGTCCAGCATTTACCTACTGCGATGTTTTACCTAGTGCGATGTAGGAAACCACCCAAGACCCACATCCAGGATGTTCACCACACAGACCCCCTACATAAATCCGTCAGATAGTTTTGATCCTCAACAGTCTCACCTACATGAGTCCTGGAAGCGGCATAAGCAGCATTCTAAGGTGGGCAGATATTGTGGTAGGCCAAATGTTAACTGTATTAACATCATAAAATGCAGAAAAGTACGTGATTCGTATGTTAGGCGGTATGATGAAAGAGAAGTGCTGACATCAGCTGCAAGAGGTCACTGAAATAATTCAGTAGCAACAAGTCAAAATTTGTGCCAAAGAGGGACTCGAATCCAGAGTCCCTGGTTTATGCGCTTGTACACCTTACTTTCTGACTCGAATCCACAACTCATAGTACACCATGTCTGAACCAATCCCTTGTCAAACCTCACTGCTCGCAGCAATTAGGATGATTCCCGCAAGAGGTGGGACCTAGGGTGGATCCATACTGACGATATTTCGAGAAATGGTATCAAGGCGTGTAGATACTACTATTATATGTATGGTGTCTGTTCATTCAGACATGTCCAAAAGAACAAACACCACACGTACAACAGTTAGGGAATAGGTCTGCCGGTTGAGGTGCAAGAGAACAACCGACTTGAGTCTGACCTTGTGTGTCACTCTTTTAACGTGTTGCTAATGGTACAAAAAGGGTGCTTTCTAGGATTCTCTAATTCTTATTCAGTTTACGTATAACGTTGACCTACACTGCTCAAGAGATTTACAGGATCACGTTTCCCAAACCAGGAAATTCCCACCCAGTGCGACGCTTTAATTTTGAACTTTGGCTCAAAGGGACGTTCAATCTTCGTCTTTAACGGTGCAAAATCGTGGCGCACTGCGACGTCACCCTCGGGCTCCACGACGCTCCAAAAAGAAACGTGACGACACATACGAAAAAAGGTCGCATTCAGAAGCTCATGTGAGTTTAATACCCCACTGGCACTTAGTTTCATCGCATTTCTCCTAAAGGCAACCGTGGACGTTTCAATGATCGGAAGGTCGTCACACCCCCTCTTATCCTCGTTTCTCCCAGTCTTCTGATGCATCTGCGATGGATCATAACAGCGACGCCTAGCGTTGAAATGACGCGTTTTTATTATGAATGGCATTTCGGCACACTCTAGGTACCATCCGCCCGCCCTTATCGAAAATTTTGAAAATGTACCTGTACAGGCAGTTAGATAGCTAGTTAATTAGTTATTTACATGTTCCATAGACCATTTGAACAATTCTGATATTGAAATGATCACTTTACAGGATATGTATACATGATTAGCGATACCAGTAATGAACAGTTTTGGTCAGCAGATTAGAAGGAGGTATCCCTCAGAAATTGTTTTAAATTAGATTTAAAACATGCTTCACTACCTGTCAGACATTTTACGTTATTGGACAAATTATAAAAAAATTTTATTTCCGCATACTGAGTTTCTTTCTGAGCCTCGGACAGCTTTAAGAATGAGTATTAAAGGTAATTGTGCCCTCAAGTGTTGTAGTTAGGGACACCATTTTTATTTTCAGATATGACTGATTATATATGACGAATTTCATTAACAAATACATATATATATATTTGGTCGACACATTTAAAACGCCTAAAAGCTTGAAGAGGTAAGTACCTGACGTCCGTGAGTGAACGTGATTTATAATCTTACGTCCTTCCGAAGTAATCAGTTACCCCAGAAAATTACTCCGTAAGACATTATTGAGTGTAAAAAACCAAAATATGTCAGGAAGTTAAGCCGTTTGTTTCATACATAAGCAATTTTACGAAAAGCAAAGGTAGCTGAACTTAATTGTTTGAGAAGATCAGTAATATGTTCCTTCCACTTCAAACTTCCATCAGTATGTGGAAACACATATTTTGAGCATTCTATGATGTTTCCTGACCCTTGCTCATGTGCTGTATCAACTTGTGCAGAACTAAATGTAGTGTAAAACTTCTTGGCAGCTGAGAACTTTGCAGCGGACCGAGATTCGAAATAGGTCAAGAGTTGACATGTTGCTCCTCCATACAGTTATAATCTTCCAGGAAGTTTCCTATGGGGCTGATCCCGGCGGAGGTTCGAGTCTTCCCTCGGGCATGGGTGTGTGTGTGTGTTTGTCATTAGGATAATTTAGGTTCAGTAGTGCGTAAGCTTAGGGGCTGATGACCTTAGCAGTTAAGTGCCATAAGATTTCACACACATTTGAACATTTTTTTGAAGATTCATATCAGTGCACACTCCTGTGCTGACTGGAAACCTCATTCTGAATAAAATGTATTTTTTTCAGTTTTCAGAGAACTACTTCATAGTTTTCAGAAAATATTATTTACCCATTTTTCTGTTTGTTTCTCTCTAATGAGATTTATTATAAAACTAGTATCATCTGCAAGAAGTACCAGTTTTGTTGCTAGTCCAATGGTAAGTCATTCACATATAAAGGAAAAGGAGTGGATCAGAAGTTAAGCACTGTGGGAACACTTTTGTGATTTTTTCCATGGCCACTAAAATTTTATAACATTACAATGTTGTCTGTAATATTCATCACAATCATTTGATTCCTTTTTGGTGAGTATGATTCAAAGCAGCTGTGCGTAAAGCTGGCAGTTCCATGAAACTTTTATTTTTCTAAGCGAGTAATATTTCCACACAACAAAACTCTTGAACAGGTCACAAAAATACCAGCTGGCGACATTTTATTACTTAGGGTTTGTGGCTTTTGTTGAACGAATTTATAAATAGCATTCCCAGTCAACCAATTCTTCTGGAATCCAAACTGTGATATGCTAAGTAAATTGTTTCCACTTAAGTATGTGACTACTCTTGAGTAGATTATATTTTCGAATGTTTTGGAAAAAGACATCAGCAAGGAAGTGGCACGACAACTTTTTAAGTTTGTCATGTCACCTTTTGTAAGAAGTAGTTCAACAACTGCGAATTTTAATCTCTTAGGAAAACTCATTGGGCCAATGATGTATAGAATAGTATAGCACTAAAAACATTTTTCTGAATTTTTATAACTGTGTTAATTTCGGCGAAGGATGCTGATGCTACTTCTAGTTGCTTAACGTTTTATGGAATGACGAAATTTAATATATTCTCTTGCTTCTTCAACTGAACCAGTTAATCCCATGTTTATTGCCATCTTTAGACAGTGATTTTAAAACTACTTGCAACTTGTAAATCATCAGTCACGGCATTATCATTTAGTTTAATTGTTATGGCATATTGTATACTGACTATCTATCCTGTCTCGTGCTTGACGATGTCCAATATTATTATGTGAATTATTTGCTTTGTCAGACATGCATACTTCTGCACATTTAAATGACTTTTCTTATAATGCTCCAGTATTTTTTGTAGTATGTAAGTAACATTGGGTCTTGACTTACTCTAACCTTTACATAAATGTCTCTCTTTCTCTTACATGGGATTTTAATTCCCTTAGTTATCAGCAGTTTACCTGTTTTTTAATAGATTTTCTGAACACCATTTCAGGAAAGCAGTTTACAATATCGACACAAATTTAGTATGGAATGAATTGAATTTGACTTTAGCATCTCTTTCTACATATACCTCATAGCATACCACCCACCTTAGCTTAATATTCGAACATTCTACCCTGTTCTCATTACTAAACCTCCATGCCTCCAGGTTGTAAGATGCCATACTGTTTACTTCCACTAATTGTGCATCAGGATCAGATAGTATATTAGGAATTGAGTACACATTACTTCGTCCAGCATCAGCACGGTCTCTAAAAATGTTATCAGTCAGTGTTCGACTATTTTGCTAGATATGAGTTGGAAAATTTTACTACTACAATCATATTCAAACACCAAAATAATAAATTCAATTTATATTTCCTGTCCGTTTCTTTCAAGAAATTTACATCGAAATCTACTAACTACTTGTTCTTTTCTGACAGGTGGCTCAAGAACGCATGTTGATTTCTCATAAATAACTGAAAGTTTCCTAGAAAGCATCTTAGCAGTATTCTGCAGTAACAACTCACAAGCAAATTCTTCGAGGTTCAGATCAAACCAAAAACAATTAGTTTCAATATTTTTGACTTAACGGCCATCATTTACATGTTGTAATGCCTCCATTTTCCATGTTAGATCCACACAAAAGTGACGCAAGTCTGAATTCCCTGACGTTTAAGTTCTCCATTCCTGTACTTATATGGCGTTCAGAGAAGCTCAGAACATCTATCACTTCAAAATTTTCCACATCATCTAAGCATATATTAAGGACAGGTATCATGTTTTCCCAACTCTCTAGTGTTGTGATGAAAAAATTAATTTAATTTTCAGAACACAGTTACACTTATTCTGGTCTTATACTGCTCTAATTTCTGTCGATACTCTGTGTCTGTATTCTGACTCTAAGCTAAAAGGTATGACCCTTTGTTTCCAGTAAGTGTATGGATTTTGTCTTGCATGTTTGTGGCCCCCTTAAACATTCTGCAGGGTGCACAATTAATCCTTCCTTCCTCGTCCTAGTTAGGTGCAGACCATGATTAGTGTACCCCTATATCCTAATCGCAGCAACAAGCACGGCACAAATATGAACCTTTATATCAGTCAAAAGCAACTTGCACAGCCCTTTGTTCACCTGGCTAACAGGCTTCATAACCCAGTGTTCCTCATGATGCGAAACTCCGAAAAGTCCCGCACTAGTTTGTGCGCTGTCGCTGCTCCTCTTTCGTACAACTCAATTCTAATGCTGTATGTAAATTGCTAGTCCGGCTGTTCCCTGCTTCTCCTACTATAAGTACCTTAACGTCGCTATCAAAATCTCTGCATAAGACCACTATGTCCTATGTCACCTGGCTAACTTGGCACTAGGTTTCGCGATGCCTGCGACCTGGTATTCAAAACCTAGATTTTCCTGAAGCAATTGGCATACACCTCTCCCACGGCAGCTCCCTATATGCTAGACTCTTGACTCCCTACGTGATTATTCTACCGACCTAGCCTTCAAGTGGTTTCATTGAGTCTGCCACACCATATTAAGCTCAAAAACTGGTTGATGCTCTTTTCTTACTTCAGGTAACAAGTCAAACTGATTGCGAACTGGAAAGTGAAATTGCGAGTTGTGACATTTAATGCTTTAGCCTCTTACTTGTCACTCCTATCTCCCATTGACTCTTTCCCCCTTCAAACTATGTGGAAGTAGGCTTTTTAGGTTTTTATGTTGGTATCGTCACTTAGCGCTCTGTATGAAAATCACTGACTGTGCTGTGTACAGTCTGTGGCTGGTTGGCATTGTTGGAACATTCACTATTGTAGTTTTGGGCAGTTGGATGTGAACAGCGCGTAGCGTTGGGAAGGTGGAGGTGAGCCGCCAGCAGTGATGGATGTGGGAAGAGAGATGGTAGAGTTTTGAGAGCGGACGATATGGACGTGTGTCCGTCAGAATAAGGAAATTTGTATTATGACTTTTGAACACTATTAAGGTGAATACATTGTTTGTTCTCCATCAAAATCTTTCATTTGCTAACTATGCCTATCAGTAGTTAGTGCCTCCTGTAGTTAGAATCTTTTATTTAGCAGGCAGTACTGGCGCTCACTGTACTGCAGTAGTTCGAGTAACGAAGATTTTTGTGAGGTAAGTGATTCATGAAAGGTATAGGTTATTGTCGGTCAGGGCCATTCTTTTGTAGGGATTATTGAAAGTCAGATTGCGTTGCGCTATAAATATTGTGTGTCAGTTTAGTGTTGATCACAATAAGTAAAGAGAGAAATGTCTGAGTACGTTCAGTTTTGCCCAGCTGTTTGAAAATCAAATAACGTAGAGTTTTTCCAGTACTGTCATTTATAAATTTTTTCTAATGTGATATTTCACGGCTAATTCAGTATATGCGGTTTCTTGGGCATAAATTTTTCTTTCTTGTTCCACGATTTCCTTGCCTCCACTACATAATCTACAATTACAAGGAAGTCCGTCAGCTGACAATCTTTTAGCTTCCCCGCTGCATTCTCCCCTGTGAAACATCAACCCGCAGTCCTGATATGTTCCTCCCATATGGCAACATCGAAATTTGTGGCACAGCACGCTACTCCTACAGTACACTATAATGCACTGCAGCACCGTAATAAATTAAGAATCAGTAAGGCCTTATCTTTTAATGAGTTATCCAGTTAATTTTCAGGCCTCACGAAGACGAAGAATAACATGATCGAATCTCATTGAACGTAAGCAATACAAGTAGGTTTAATAATGAATAAAAAAATAGCAGTGCGGGTAAGCTACTACAAACAGCATAGTGAACGCATTTTTGTGGCAAAGATAGACAAGAAGCCCACTCCTACCACAGTAGGACAAGTTTATATGCCAACTAGTTCTGCAGATGACGAAGAGATGGATGAAATGTATGATGAGATAAAAGAAATTGTTCAGATAGTGAAGGAGGCGAAAATTTAATAGTCATGGGTGACTGGGATTCGATAGTAGGAAAACGAAGAGAGGGAAACGTATTAGGTGAATATGGAATGCGGGTAAGAAATGAAAGAGGAAGCTGCCTGGTAGAATTTTGCATAGAGGTTAACTTAATCATGGCTACCACTCGGTTCAAGAATCATCAAAGACGTTTGTATACATGGCAGAGGACTGGCGATACTGGACGGTTTCAGATAGATTATATAATGTTAAGACAGAGATTTAGGAACCAGGTATTAAATTGTAAGACATTCCAGGGGCAGATGTGGACTCAAACCACAATCTATTGGTTATGAACAGTACATTAAAACAGAAGAAACTGCAAAAAGGTGGTATATAAACAGATGTGACCTTATATAAACTGACAGAACGAGAGGTTGTAGAGTGTTTCAAGGAGAGCATAAGAGAACGATTGACGGGAATGGGGGTAAGAAATACAGTAGAAAGAGAATGCGTAGCTTTGAGGGATGAAATAGTGAAGGCAGCAGAGGATCAAGTAGGTGAAAAGACGAGGGCTAGTAGAAATCCTTGGGTAACAGAAGAAATATTGAATTTAACCGATGAAAGGAGAAAATATAAAATGCAGTAAATAAAGCAGGCAAGAAGGAATACAAGCGTCTCAAAAATGAGATCGATAGGAAGTGCAAAATGGCTAAGCAGGGTTGGCTACAGGACAAATGTAAGAATGTAGAGGCCTATATCACTAGGGGAAGGTAGATACTTCCTACAGGAAATTTTAAGTGGTCTTTGGAGAAAAGAGAACCACTCGTATGAATATCAAGAGCTCAGATGGAAACCTCGTTCAGAGCAAAGAAGGGAAAGCAGAAAGGTGGAAGGAGAATACAAGGGCGATGTACTTGAGGACAATATTATGGAAATGCAAAAGGATGTAGATGAAGATGAAATGGGAGATACGATACTGCAGAAGTGTTTGACAGAGCACTGAAAGACCTAAGCCGAAACAATGCCCCAGGAGTAGACAACATTCCATTAGAACTACTGACAGCCTTGAGAGACCCAGCCTGACAGAACTCTACCATTTGGTGAGCAAGATGTTTGAGACAGACGAAATACCCTCAGACTTCAAGAAGAATAAAATAATTCCAATCCCAGAAATTTATCAGCTTAATAAGTCACGACTCCAAAATAATAACGCGAATTCATTACAGTCGAATGGAGAAACTGGTAGAAGCCGACCTCGGGGAAGATCAGTTTGGATTCCATAGAAATACTGTACCCTTGAGGCAATACTGACCCTACGATTTATCTTAGAAGGTAGATTAAGGGAAGGCAAACCTACGTTTCTACCATTTGTGGACTTAGAGAAAGCTTTTGACAATGTTGACTGAAATATTCTCTTTCAAATTCTGAAGGTGGCAGGGGTAAAATAGAGGGAGTGAAAAGGTATTTACAACTTGTACAGAAACCAGATGGCAGTTATAAGAGTCGAGGGGCATGAAAGGGGAGCAGTGGTTGGGAAGGGAATGAGACAAGGTTGTAGCCTATCCCTGACGTTATTCAATGTGTATACTGAGCAAGCAGTAAAGGCAACAAAAGAAAAATTGTGAGTATGAATTAAAATCCACGGAGAAGAAATAAAAACCTTTAGGTTTGCCGATGACATTGTAATTCTGTCAGGGTCAGCAAAGGACTTGGAAGAGCAGTTGAAAGGAATGGAAAGTGTCATGAAAGGAGGATATAAGATGAACATCAACAAAAGCAAAACGAGGATAATGGAATGTAGTCGAATTAAGTCGGGTGATGCTGAGAGAATTAGATTGGGAAATGAGACACTTAAAGTAGTAAATTAGTTTTGCTATTTGGGGAGCAAAATAACTGATGATGGTCGAAGTAGAGAGGTTATGAAATGTAGACTGGCAATGGCAAGGAAAGCGTTTCTGATGAACAGAAATTTGTTAACATCAAGTATAGATTTAGGTGTCAGGAAGTCGTTTGTGAAAGTATTTGTATGGAGTGTAGCCATGTATTGAAGCGAAACATGGACAATAAATAATTTGGACAACAAGAGAATAGAAGCTTTCGAAATGTGGTGCTACAGAAGCATGCTGAAGATTAGATGGGTAGATCACATAACTAGTGAGGAGGTATTTGTAGAGGACAAGGGGTTGTTTTTAGGAAATATGGTGCGAAATTATAATTTAGTGTGTTTCAGTGCACGACGCGCCAGCCTAACGACAGTCGGCGGACGAAGGCTGGCCGGCGCGTTATGCAGGTGACACAGTTTTGCAACGAGCGTCGGTATGGTTGTACGTGCGCGACAGCCATCAACAGCCAAAACGCAGCATTAGCAGAATTACGGAGGCGCGGGCCGCATGTGGCGCGGTTGCGTTAGAAAAGTCTTCGAGAACATTCTAATAAAGACGGCGCCCCGTAACCGGCGGACCCAGCAGTTGTCTGCACTGTTTAAGGGCATCAGGGCCTCGTGCTGCTAACCTCCTACTGCCTGCGCAGCCGCTGACTGAGCACAGCATTGCATTTCCCGGGGCTGCGCGCACCAGCAGGTCTCCACCGTGACACGAGCGGTGGGGCTGAGTTACCGGAAAACGTATTGGAAGAACCAACAATAAAGAGGAAGATTGCTATAAGCAGCCACCTTCTTTTACCCAGCCATGCCCTACAACCCCGACCACGTCACCCGCTCTCCGGTCATCCTATTACATATTGAATAGAATTGGGGAGAAAAGAAATTTTGGGCACAACTTGACTAGAAGAAGGGATCGTTTGGCAGGAGATTTTCTGAGGCACCAAGGGATCATCAGTTTAATATTGGAGGGCAGCGTGGAAGGTAAAAATCGTAGAGGGATGCCAAGAGATGAATACACTAAGCAGATTCAGAAAGATGTAGGTTGTAGTAGGTACTGGGAAATGAAGAAGCTTGCGCAGGATAGGGTAGCATGGAGAGCTGCATCAAATCAATCTCTGGACTGAAGACCACCACAACAACAAGAGGTAGTACAAGACACTAAGTGAATGAAAGCTTAAGGTACGACATTTGTGCGCGCGGGCTCTTATTCCCGTGGTGGCACACTGGAGTGTGAGTGTATAGTGCGAGAAAACTCACTTTCCTCCCCTTGTTTCCACTCACAATAGCTGGACGGAACAAGTTGTCTGGTATAAGTGTTTATTACATTAAACTATACAACTTGCAAAGGCATCGCGCTAACTGCGACTCCTGGCTTAGCTGGAAGACATATACGCCCGTCCGCTACGGGGTCTCGCAACTACCTGCTCGGCCGTTACAACGGCTGATGCTATCACGAACCTGTGAGGAAGTCCTAGTCACTTGTAGAGCGGTAACCCCTTTGACACACTCCGATTCCAGATGGCATACTAACAGGCGCAAAATCAACAGCGTAGCGGCTAAAGAGCAGCAGCGTAGCCTGTCTGCAGGCAGCTGGGACTGCCGTCATTTTATATGCCTGTACATGTATATTTTTAAGGTACTCAGCAAAGGCGGGTGGGTGTCATCGAGGGTTTTGTTGAAGTGGGGGGAGGGGATGGTCTTAGAAAAATCCTTCCCTGTTTTATTCATGCACATGTCAATTTCCCACTGTCTCCATCCCCCGCCCCCCCCCCCCCCCTCTCCTCCTCCGTTCCCACGGCATAGGAGGATGAGGACAAGAAGTAAGGGGGATAAAATAGCACAAACACTTTCCAATCCCACCCAATGGTGTAGAAACTTCTGTAGCAGTTCCATCCTGTACACATGAGAAAAAATTGGGTTGACTCCGGGAGGGTGAGATCGCTTTTATTTGAGACGCAGCCCCTCAGTTTGCTAAGAGAAGGGATGAAACCTCCGAGGTTGTAAGTAGTGTTGAAGGCTGTGAAGAACGCAATGCTGTTGAGAACTTGTGTTTTCGACCACCAAGTGCGTGGGAATAAACAGTCCAAGGAAAGGAGAGGCGTCACTGAGGTCCTTTATGCCATTTCCTGTAACATTTTTCTGCCGATTCTGAGCGGCGGTGTGCCTGCAATACTTTCCTCGGTAGCTCGTAATAAAACCGCTTGCTCTGAATGCTAGGTGTCGTGAGTACAATCTCCATAGGAAATGGGAGGGTGAAATGCGCATAAGAGGGGCTGTGGAGAGCTTCCCATCGTGTGGGTGACACGTTCACCCTGGCGTTGGGCAGAATTTGGATCCACTGTGGCATCGTTAACAAATCTTACACGTGAAATGAACCTCTGAGCTGTGGCTTCGTTTTCTAATGAGTCGACATCTTGCTGTCTTAAGCGCCACCAAGCTCGAGGATGACGTCGAGGGCGCCCGCTTTAGCACTATTCCAGAGGAAGATTTTACGTACTTTTGGGCCGAATTTCAAACTTAAGCGGCACGTTGGGTACGAATTATTAGGCTTCTAAAAGCCGATTCCTTAATTCTGTTGCGGGGTCTACAGACGAACAGTGATGCTTGGATGCATATTTCAGAATAAATACCTATATGGTAGTCTATTATTCGAATAAATGAACATTGAGTTTACAAAAAAAAAAAAAAATAACGAATGAAAGATCGGTGCAACAACAAGAGATACTTTTAATTTTAGATGGTACTTCCTATGTATTACATTATGGAATTGACATCATCCGGAAACTGTAGATCCTGCAGGTGCAAGATACCTATAACCGCTGCCCGCTTCATCTTGCAGAACTTTAAGTGTACATTAGTTGGTAAGTAAGGTGAAGGCCAAAGTAAGGATTCCTAATATACTAAAACTGTATACCATCCTGGAAATAGAATTCTGGCCATTGTACCACTGAGATAAATGAGCTATGAAGAATCCACTACCTACAGAAACGCCTATCTGCTGTTGCTACCATCCTGTCATCACGAAGCCTTTCTGTTCCACCTGTCTTTCTCAGCTAACTGCGATTCTGCCAGTCTAAGAGGTAAGTACTGCTGTAAAGCTAAACGGGGCATTCCGAAACTATTCATTAATATAGAAGGTAGAGAACATCAAAACATGTTTAGTTAGGGTATAGATGTTCTAAAAATGGTTCAAATGGCTCTGAGCACTATGGGACTTAAAATCTAAGGTCATCAGTCCCCTAGAACTTACAACTACTTAAACCTAACCAACCGAAGGACATCACACACATCCATGCCCGAGGCAGGACTCGATTCTACGACTGTAGCAGTCGCGCGGTTCCAGACTGAAGCGCCTAGAACTGCTCGGCCACACTGGCCGGCTACAGATGGTCTCTGCAGGCAATTTCTGATGTTAGGGACGATATACACAGAGGCTGGTTTAGCATGCCAATTACAGCTGTGGCATTCACGGGAACTGCTTGAATGCGCGGCCATTGGTCTGTGTGCTCGCAGTACCTCTGCTCTCGTGTTTGTTCAAGGATTCCTGACGCTTCCGCAATGAAACCAGCAGCGACAGCATCTGGCGACGAGCTCTTCTTCCGTTTCTGAAAAGGATTCATACACCAGCTGCTTTGTATGCCCCATAAAAGAAAGAAATACAGAGAGGTGAGGTCAGGCGACCTAGGTGACTAGACCACATGGCCACTTCGGCCAATCCGTCGATTCCCTAAGATGGCTCTCAGAGCATGGCTCACAAGAATGCTGAAATGGCCTGACGCCCAATCGTCCTTGAACTACGAGCTGTGCGTAACAGTCAGAGGTAGGTACATCCTCCAGCAGTTCTGGCAACAAATGTGCCATGAACATGCGACGTCTCCGTCCTTTGAGGCGGAGAAGAAGAGTATGTGGTTTGATTAACCTGTCACGGTGTGAGGCGGCAACCTGTTGTAAAGGGAAAAGACTGTTTATTTCATCAGCAACTAGCGACCGCGGGCGCACAGGTGGCGGCTATTATCGGGTCATATTCGTGTTGACTACTGAAATCAGCTTGACGGCAGTACACAGAGGGCCAGTTTCACACTATGCTCCACAAATGGATTTGTCTGTGGACTTCCACGGAAACCGAAAGTAACCGAGTGACGGGCGAAACCCCTCCGCTGGGAAGCACAATGACTACTAGTTTCTCTTCGGCCGCTTTTCGCGTTCAGTGTAAAATGCGAGTTGTTGTTGTTGTTGTTGTTGTCTTCAGTCCTGAGACTGGTTTGATGCAGCTCTCCATGCTACTCTATCCTGTGCAAGCTTCTTTATCTCCCAGTACTTACTGCAAACCTACATCCTTCTGAATCTACTTAGTGTATTCATCTCTTGGTCTCCCTCTACGATTTTTACCCTCCACGCTGCCCTCCAGTGCTAAATTTGTGATCCCTTGATGCCTCAGAACATGTCCTACCAACCGGTCCCTTCTTCTTGTCAAGTTGTGCCACAAACTCCTCTTCTCCCCAATTCTATTCAATACCTCCTCATTAGTTGTGTGATCTACCCATCTAATCTTCAGCATTTTTCTGTAGCACCACATTTCAAAAGCTTCTATTCTCTTCTTGTCCAAACTATTTATCGTCCATGTTTCAATTCCGTACATGGCTACACTCCATACAAATACTTTCACAAACGACTTCCTGACACTTAAAACTATACTCGATGTTAACAAATTTCTCTTCTGCAGAAATGCTTTCCTTGCCATTGCCAGTCTACATTTTATATCATCTCTACTTCGACCATCATCAGTTATTTTGCTCCACAAATAGCAAAACTCGTTTACTACTTTAAGTGTCTCATTTCCTAAACTAATTCAATCAGCGTGCCCCAAAATTAATAAAGATTGAGCCATACATGTCAATGAAGATCCAGTACCCTCATTTTAAGCGGAAAAGATGGATGAGCAAGGGTGTGAAGATGCGTCTTCATTATCCGCTTTCATTTATAAGTTATTGTATGTTAAATGTTATGAATAACTCCTGAAGTGTGGAAGTGAATACCGTACAACGCATTATGCGTTTCGAACAAACAGGGGGGGGGGGGGGGGGGGCTATGGATACATCTCGTAGAACTGTAACGGGCTATGATAGAAGATATATTGAAATCATTCAGATATTTAAAAGAGAGGCTCAATTAAAACACCTTTTATTTCTAAATAAATACAGAAACATTAAAAGTAGCGGCAGTACTGTAAATATTTATAGTGAAAGGGTACAGTACTTCCCGACATATAAAAGATGTAAAACAACATACTTTGTTGTTCTAGTCAGAACAGCGTTTTTGTAGAGTGAAACAATTTTATTTAATACACCGAAGTTGGTTACCAATGTAGGGGAGAAGGGCAATTTGTATGTTTAATTAATCAGATGTGCACTTCCTTAAAATAGATCCCTGAATCCCGTTTGGTAATGTTTGTGAATTGAATGAATGGCTGGTCGTCTGCTGACCATAGATAGTGAACGTAGATTATATAATCATCTTTGAGACAGTTCTCTGGTCACCTTTGGCTGAACCAAAGAGAGGAAGTATACCAGAGCACCAGAGGGCCTGGAATGTGGCTGACCCATATGGTGGCAAGGTCCTCCCCCACTTCTGCGGAAGCGAGGGGTGACTGGATGAACGGCCATGTTTCAGCACTCTGTCGCTGGTTCCTGGAGTGTGAAGACATGCTATATGTGTGCTCCAGAAGAAGAAAGTTAAATTAAAATGGTATGCATGTAGAATATTTAGAAGTAGATGAACTAATAATTTCTTTTTTCAGAAACTTTTGGTGGGAGGCTGACGTAAATTGTTCTGAAAAAGACAGGCAGGTAAAAATTCGTGGGGAACATAGGATTCATCGGAAATGACAAAAAAGCCACGTGTTGTAATCATAAGACGAAATACTAGCGTGCGGTATCATTAAGATGAAACACTTGCGTGTGTAAACCTAAGTTGAAAATAATTAAGATTTCCTTGTGCAGAACTTGAATTAGAGACAAGCACTTCCATGTGGTGAGTACAGCGTGAGTCTCAACCAGACTATGAGACAATAAAAAGAATTAGAAGTGCTTGTCCCAGCATTCAGTTGAGGATCCGTGTATGAAATAAATAAGATACCAAAACTTCCATTATGAGGTACATTCGTGTGACGCCAGCATGATATTCAGATACTCTGAGAGTGGATTATGGTGAGTCAGCCATCCACGTGGCAACTCCATGAGGGTTGCATTACACATGGAGATGTGCATAAATCCTCCAGAGTTTGTGGTAGGAAAATTATTACGTGGGTCAGTGATATGTGAATCTGCGGTGACTATTGTTTGATGTGGGAAAGCAGAACGAGTAGAAAACCAAATATTTTGTTTTTAGAGAGGTGTTTTATACTGTCAGTGTGATTTATTATGTGTATTTATTCTGTGTGATTCGCATGAGTCAGTAGTGAATTTAGTAGGTCAAGCACGATTTTTTCCAGTTCAGCACGAAAGTCTGTAAATTCGTTATGTTGGTAACGAATGAGATTACAAGAGTGTGGGAGAGAATGAAGCGGCAAAGATTGCTTACCAATCCAGAAAGTGCACTGTAGCAATAGACAGAAACGTTAAGAAAACAAAGATTAGTAAAATGTTTATGTTATATTATGCCCATTGGGTGGAGAATCCCTTGCTTTACTATTGTTTTTAAGTGTAATGCAAGAAATTTTGCAACATTAGATTGAAAGAATTTATAGTAATTGAAGAGGAGATGTATAAGACAAATAGCGGCCTTGATTATTGAGTTGTGGGTAGCCATTTTGTTGAGGTATTTTAACATAACCTCCATTTTCTTGCTGGGTTGTCCACGCTATGGATAAAATATATGCCACAGTAAGGAAATGTTGCCTTGCCAGGGTGGAGTGAGTCCATCAGAAATGTTCACTAGCTGTTAGTCAGATGCGTTATCCATTCTGTTGCATTAAAAAGTAAGGACAAGAATACATTGTAGCTTAACTGAAAGGCACTAGGGCTCATATTTCAAGCAGAGTCGCAGTGGTCATGATAATCATGAAAATATTTGTGATGTACGAATAATAATTGCACTCGCTTGGCAAGCCACACATCTAGTAGGCCTGACTATTAGATGCCACAAAATGGGGTAGTAACCTCCCAATAGGACATCTAGAAAATTATTTAATGTATAATTTTCACAGATTGTTTATATTTACACCTATAAATCCGAAAACGGAGGAAAACCATAGAAAGTATTGTATATAAACAAACTTTGGTAGATAAAACTGATAACAGTATAATATTTCTAGGAAAATTTCTGTGTGATTTGATTTATCACATGTGTATAAAAGGTCAAAACTTAAGAATTTCAGAAACGTTCATGTGCAGTAGTTTAACTGGTAACAATATTTCTTTAGGGTTCATTTGAACTTTTTTATAATATTTTTTGCTTTAAAATTTTCACTTATTAGTACTATATTTTATGTACATGTAAGGTGAATTGTAATGAAGATTTAAGTTCTTTGCATTGTATGTGAGTAATTTATGTAAAATACTATGAAAATTATTTATTACGTTAAATAATTTTCTGATGACCTTTCGTATTTAAAAATATTTGTGTGTCTAAATTGTTCATGTGGATGTAATTTTGACAATTTAAGAAATTGTCACGCTTAGCAACAATATAAGAAATAGGAGTTATGTAAAAGCCAGTGTGCTTTTGTTTAAAACGAAAGTGGCTCTGGGGAGTCGAAATGGTGGGAATGGTTAATTGGCGCGCTACCTAGGCGAAGCTCGGGAACTAAGTCACACAGTCTGTACTCAGCAGTGACTGAGGCAACACCTTTGTGGAGCAGGAGAAGCTTTACCTGCAAATTCGCCCAAAATGCCTCGGATGGACACTGAAAACTGCTTACGGTACAGCTGCGAAGTGTTGGGCTACTGTATGTAGAATTGAACAACGCCAAGAAGAGAAATTAAGCCCATACAGCAAGAAACTTGCAGGCCATACCGTGGGTAGTGTAACCGCTATAATTGTTCGCTACACCTCAGCCTACAGCCACCAGATAAGACTTTTTTTATAGTAAATTTACTTTCGTACAGTGTGAACCATTAATTTAAACTGTGTTTTAATAATCATTCTTGAACTTTAAAGAAAGTGATTCACTCTGTTATTTCATCCTAATCATACTCCTATTTCAGGTTCCATCCTGATAATTGCTGAAACCAAGTATTCTGTTTTACAGATTCAGGGAGTGCCAAGTTGATATAAAGAGGCACCATTTAGATTGTGTTTGTGTTTTTTTAACAATTGCAAAGTGTTACAGTAAAAGTTTGCTACCGGTACGTAAAAATCAGAGAGTAGCCAAGTTACTAGAATCTAGTAACAGAGTTAGCTCAAAGAATAATAGTTTTTGCAAGTATATTCCAGTAAGAAAGAGGTTTTCTTAAAGTGAAATGATCAGTACAAAAAGCGTGTGGTTTAGTATCTAAGTATTTTAGTATTTAAGTTTGTTGGTTATGAAAAAGGCTTTTCTGAAGGTACCCCTGGTCAAATTTTTTATTAACTTCCTTGAAGTTATCTGCTGGGCTTTTTTTCTTTTAATACCTAATGTCTAAGTGTGTACTAGCCAAAAAGATATTCCAGTGCTTGCACCAACATTGTTTACGTCGAGTAATATTTATCTGAAGAAGTAACTGAAACAGTAGCAAGAAAGTCAGCAAAATTCATACTTCTTCTTTTCCAGTACTTCACTGTTTCATTGCATGGATAGGCTGGCGACCTTTAGTAGATGTTTTGAACTACTAAATGAACTTGGAACTGAGTTGTCATAGCTTCAGTACAATATTATTCATACGGCGTTTCCATTTAACCGATGGGTAAAATCTTAGGAAAAGAATTGAATAGACTGATTTACTTATCCGTTAGGCACGACACACGGTCAAATCCTGTGAAAAGAGTAACTCTTGATTAGCTTCTCCTATTAACATTACTATCCTCCCATAGTGTACTTTATTTGGAAACTAAACTAAATTTTAGTAAGTGGCTTTCCCCGTAACAGGACTATTTGTTCTGTTGGGGTATATTATACGTGACAACACAGAGAAAGGTTTTTATGTTATTTGGGTAAAAGCATACTAAATTGCAATAGTAGAGGTAGGGTTATAACCTGACGTCACTGGTGCTTGAGGAGCCTATGTTCGGACACCGTTGGAGGCGGTCGGCTGACTTTGTGCTTCCAGGAAGTTATATCTGATGAGCGATGGAGTAGCCGCTAATTCGCGCGTGTGAATTATTCACAGTTCCTACTTTCGGACATAGAAATTTTTCAGCATTTGATGAACTTCCTACTTTTCGGGTTGAGCATGACACAAGCCACACTTACAAACTTTCAGTGTGTAGCCATTGTAGAATTTGTAGTTGGAGATACTGTGGAACTTAAACGGTTTCCTAAAGATAACTCACACAATTAATCGTTGTTAATTCACCCGTCCCCAAGATCTTAAGAAACTCGGTAAGGCTCTGAAATTAATTTATTGTGAGCCATGACTTTCGATTTTCTGTTTTCTTATTGGGAATAAACTCGGATTTGTGATTCTTTAACAATTTCGTGAGTGCATAAGCGAATTTTGCTTAGCAAATCCTGCATGCATTTATGTTACATACTTTTATGGAACATTCGGTACATGGCAACAAATGTGAGTTGGTGCCCCACAGACGAAATGTAGCCAAACCGCATTTAGCGGTTCATTGAAGTGTTTGTGCTTTGTAAGGTGTGGTTAATTTTTTCGTGAAGTAGCACGTGGGGGCTCCGAGCTGATACAGAACGTGTGCACAGTTTAGAACTTTGATTTTCAGCGAGTTGACGAGAGAAATTGTATTTCATTTCGTCATCCACACACTATGCATATTTCCATACAACCCGTACGCTCGCAACCGACGCTGACACACACATTAACACCGAAATGCTGTTGACGAGGACAAAGGCCAAGTACGTTGTGGATTCACATGTGCCCAAAGATGTAAAACGTGGGCAAACAAAACCTTGTTGGCCAGAAAGAAGGAGACAGGGCACTCAGTTGCAAAAGCATTATTGTGCTAACTGTATGCACTGGGAAAATCTTCAGGTTCTATTACTGGTATGTGCTGAAGATCAAAAGGATGAAGCCACTGGCTGTGTAACAAATTCCACTCAAACCTACGACTGACGCCAAGGATATGTTCACTACGCCGTGTACTAGTAGATGGAGCGTCTGCAATATGTCCAGAATCTTGTTGTCCGTTTCGGGAGTTTCCGACCTGTATTATGGGTGCTTACACGAAAAGTGGAAAGTGGTTGTTTCACTTAGCAGGCGATTTACACGTCCGAATGTTTGGTGTTGTGGGACATACCGGTCGAGAAAGCGCTGTCGGTACTCTCTCACTGCAACTCGCCCATTTCCATTCACAGACCGGCATAATACATGCATGTGCTGTGGTACATGTCGCTGTACAAGGTAGCTATATGTCCCACGCCCTGTCTACTGTGCCGATGAAAAACGGTCGTGCAGAAACCTTACTTTATGGTAGTAGTGCTAGAGGAAAGATCGCATACTGTACGTGAATTTTTTATTCATGCGCAGATTCGAAACGTAAATTTAAGCACACTGCAGCCACAAAGTGGGACAGCGGGTGCTTTACGCTGGTGGGGAAGGATGCGTTTAACTGTGACGGCGCTACTTGGTGAGGCCATGGTTGATTGTTTGATTTGGGGGAGGGGACCAGCGAGGTGAACGATCCCACCGGATCAGGGAAGAATGGAGGACGTCAGCCGCGTTTAAAAACAACCGTCCCGGCGTTTGCTTGGAGCAGTTTAGGGAAATCACGGAAAATATAAATCAGGACGAGCGGACACGGGTTTGAAACATCGTCTTCCCGAAAGCGAGACCAGTATGCTAACCACTGCATCACCTCGCTCGGTGGGGTGCGATGGACGCCAAAGAAACATAGGTCGGAACGACAATGGCTGTTGTTTCGGAAAGGAAAAACGAAAGAAGTTTTTATGGAATTATTTATTTGCTTATTGACTTGATACTAACAATCTGGCTATCGACGATTTTGGTTATTAAGAGATTAAATGTGAAAGTTTAATTAATAAGCTGAAAGCGTTATGGAGACTGTTAAGTATAGAAAGATTTTGAAAAGAAGAAGTTACATGATTTCGTAGCTAGTGAGTACCAAATACGTATTTCCGTTATTACTGCGCTTTCCCGTACAAGACGAAGAAGGTCGACATAACAAGGAGAGGCACTGCGTAGCATGTTGATTGGTTGGTTGATTAGGGGAGGGGACCAAACTGCGAGGTCATCGGTCCCATTGGATTAGGGAAGGATGGGGAAGGAAGTCAGCCTTGCCCTTTAAAAGGGACCATCGCGGCTTTGGCCTTAAGCGATTTAGGGACATCGCGAAAAATCTCAATCAATACGGCCGGCCGCTGGGTTTGAACCGTTGTCCTCCCAAATGCCAGTCCAGCGTGCTAACCGCTGCGCTATCTCGCTCAGTTGCATAGCAGGCCCACAGGTTCAAGGAGCAGACAGAGAACATTTAAGGGTAAAGGTAACAGTGAATACACGACTGACAAATCAAATGGACTGAATTGGTTGCCTGGCTAAGTACTCCCCAGCAGCGAATACAAGCGGTAACATTCGACATGTCAGCCATTTCAGCATACGTGAACAGCTCAATCGTCATTGTTGTTGTCAAAAAGGCATACTGATGGCGACGGAATCGAAGCGTTTACAGGAAAATCACTATTGTTGTCGCTGGACGGTGACGCTCACGAATGAATCAGTGTGTATCCAAGCAGACCTCAGAACCATCCATCCTTGTACGGAGCAGTTTTGAATGACAGTACACATGACCAGTCAACGGATTACTAGTGGAGCTTGACGTTGCCATGGTGGACGACAGTTTAAACGTGGTTAACTGAAAACGAAGTATAGAACTCTTAATGTCTAGACCACTGTCATTCTATTACAACTGAAGCACGATAACTAGTTTCAGTTGCTATCTGCCTCCATCTTCAGATCGATCAAAATGTAAAAAATCGCTGAATATGCGTTGGGAAGTATCATTAGCTGTAGTCATGCAAGAGGCATTCGTTCGTTTAAATACCGAGACAAAGGCTGAAAGTAGTTTTAAAAAAAATCACCCTGAGCAAGGCAGGTTTTAGACCGTAATCTCGTTGGATGACGGTAATGAAAGAAAATGGCCAGTTTTATTAGTGAATGTAGCATCTAAAGCTCATCATTAGCAACATTTACTCATGCAACTGGTTATTTTCCTTTATTACAGTCATCCAACGAGATTACGGTCTACAACATAACTTGCTCACGGTGACGGTTTCAAACTAGGTAAAGTCACTGTCTTGGTATTTACAAATGTAACTCATTTGTAAATGATGCTTTCTAATGCATATTCACCGCTTTTTTAAATTTCGAACGATCTGAAGATGACTGCTGATAGCAACCGAAACTACTTATTATGCTTTAATTGTAATAGTAAAATTGCGGCCAAATCATCATAAACTTTTTACTTTAAATTTTTTTTTGTTGAATAAATATCAGATTACGTCAGCACCAGTAACTAAATGTCCCCTAACATTACAAGTTGACTTTAGAGACCATAGGTTCCTATCGAATAAAATTTACTTTGTTGTTTTCTGCTTCCTGTGTTAATATGAACGAATTGTTTGGGCACATCCCGTAGAAATGACTTGGTAGTAAACAGAGGGCTGTTCTGTAGGCCACAGCTGTAATGTGTCGGGATGAAGCTATAATTCCTGGCGGATTTCCATAAACGACCATCGTCATTTCCTAGGCGATGCAGCACCACGTTTTACCGGATGGGCCTCCTGTGTTATGGACTGCTATCCAGCGTGATCCCTTGGGTCACCGCCTGACTGCCCTACAAAGCTGGTGCCCGACTGACGACCCGTGCTTCGCGCTCAGAGAGGTGGGGGGGGGGGGGGGGGGGGGGGGGCTCACCTGCCCCCTCCACCTGCTGCCGACGTCTGCTGTAACGACCCTCTGCCGTGCCGTGGGCCATAGTAGCAGCCACGGCTCACCTCTTTGGGAGCCCAAAACTACGACCATAACGCCGTTACCGCCCACTGCGGACAGTGGATGCAGCAAAAAAAGGACTCCACTCCCTAAAGTTCCAGAAATTTTCAAAGCGAAACGAAGTTCACAGGAATAAAATTCAGTTATTACTAGCATAAAGACCGATCGGCGAATTACTTTTTTCCTTCGAATTTTGAGCAGCAGCGAGCTGAAGAGCAAGAGATCTAATGATGTAATGGTGGGAGCTTTATCACCTCAATCTAGGCGCTACAGTTTGGAATCGTGCCACCGCTACGGTCGCAGGTTCGATTCCTGCCTCGGGCATGGATGTGTGTGATGTCCTTAGGTTAGTTAGGTTTAAGTAGTGCTCAGAGCCATTTGACCTCAATCTAGTTTTGAGAATTTGGGACTTCGCTGTCAGTTATAAGAAGGAACCGCATAAAACAACGTATAAAACAGCTGGAATTGTGAACGCATATTTAAATAGTGTAAATGACAGTGTAATAAAGTGGTTACCTAATCATATTGTACACTGAATGAACTTCACCGTGTTAGTTAACAGTGATCAATTCCATGGCGGGATTCTGAGCAAAAATAATGAAATTAAATTTAGCGAGAAATTAAAAAATAATAAAAATTGTTTTCATACGCTCATTCTGCACCTTCACTCAACATGCAATAACCAGAATTAAGAAAATTGACTCTAACTTTAAATATTGTAGTGAGAACTCGAGACATCATTTTGTGACATCAGATACCGGCCGCCCCATGTTGGGCGCCAAAATTGCAGTGAATTCGAGAAATTAAATGAAATCAGTCATAGAGGGTAAAAGATTGAGGGGTTGCTGAGTGAATATAAAAGATTGCTTATATGTTCAAAACATGAAAGAAATGTCTTTTTTTTCGTGGTGTTTACACAAAACAAAATTATAAATCTCAGATCCGATTTGACTGGGCGTGAACACGACTCAGTTATTAAGGGGGGGGGGGGGGGGGGAGGAGGGAACGTATCGTCTCACCATTCTCGCTATCGTTCGTTGTATACTGCTGTCGGCGGCAGGCGCTGCGTCAGTGCGGCGCGTCGCGTCGGTAATGTGCTGCACTGGTTGGCTGCCCTCATCTGCAATCTCGCCTTTGCAGCGGGCCCCAGGTACGATCTCCGCGTTGTCTGCCCGTCGTCGGCTGGGTGGCCGAAGCTGTGCTATCACGGCATCGGAAGGCGGATGTTGGCGATGGGTGAAAGAGCTCCCATGCCCAATCGCTTCCATGGTGTCTCTACAACTCCCCGTTTTCGCTTCTCTTCCATCTCTCAGCTCAACTCCTCTTCGAAACATTATTCCTTTGGACGTTGTCATTGGCGGACGAAATTTTCAAATGGTTCAAATGGCTCTGAGCACTATGGGACTTTACGTCTGAGGTCATCAGTCCCCTAGAACTTAGAACTACTTAAACCTAACTAACCTAAGGACATCACACACATCCATGCCCGAGGCAGGATTCGAACCTACGACCGTAGCGGTCGCGCGGTTCCAGACTGTAGCGCCTAGAACCGCTCGGCCACACCGGCCGGCACGAAATTTTCAATGTAGCCCAATGACAGATGGTCGTTTCATTGCCACGCCTCTCGGTGCAGGGTGGAAATTTTCTATCTGGCGTGAGCTGGTGTGTGCCTCGTGAATTGGCTTCTTTATCACGATTACACATTCTTAAGATGTTTTCGTGCATTCCGAGGCTGTTGGGAGAGCAGATACACAGCACTTCTTTAGAACTGCTCTCTCTGCGTGAGCTCTGGACAGACTCATGTTTGGGCTCCCCCCCAAAATCTGCTGGCGTCCGTCATTTACAAGCAATGTCCTCACTGCCGAGGAAAACATCTTCTTAAGAATGCTGGCTTCTTTCACACGCCTCCCTGCCCCAATTCCCCCAGCTTGTTGTACGCTGTTCCCTGTGCCCGTGGGGTGCCGGAATTGTTGGCAATCCCTACATCCTACGTCAGGTAAAATGACTGCCGCCAGGCCAGAACAACTCAAATGCTTTGCGCGTACATTCTTCGCGTTCCGTCCTAATGGCTGCAGATGTCCATCAGTTCTCGGCACGGCACGCTTCTCGTTGTCAGACAGGCCCTTCCCGCTGTGTGCTTGCAAAATGACTGCACTAGGGGGACTCGCCCCAGGGAGTCCGGCCCCTTCCTCCTCCACGACCGCTAGCGGGGCGAAAGTGGCTGCAGTGTTACAATATATTTGCCACAAGTGTACAGTGCCAAAGTTGTTGAATATTGAGCATGCAGGCGAGCAGAAAAGCTCTCATTTGTTCGAAAAACGCCGAATCTCTCACCCCATGCCACGCGTGTTACATGTCTACACCAATTATCAAACTGAAATACGTGCGGACTGCTGTTCTTCGACCAATCGAAACTAAGCATACTTACGATAGGACCCCAGGTACACTATGACATAACAGGTGGTAGTTTTCTTCAGTTTAAACATTTCGTTGACAGGTAAGGGTGACTTTACTTAAATTCCTTAATGCGTTTATTTATAGTTCTGTCAATAGTTGCAGTTATTTATTAGACGACCAGTTTGGAACCCTTACCCGTTCATTTCCAAGTCTATCTCACTGAGGCTTCATTTACAATGCCTGATTTTGACTTGGTAATAGGCACGTGTGGATTGTGGCATTCAAACTGCTAATGTTTATTGTTAAGATCTATCTTTATTATTAAGATGAGGCACTGTCAGTACAGCCTCAGTGGGCCAGGCTTGAAAATGAACATGGAGGGTTCGAAACTAGTGGTCTAATAAATAACTCCAACTGTTAACAGACCCATAAATAAATGCTTTAAGGTTGTACTTTGTTTATTTGCAACAGTTTTTCCTTTGTTCATTGTGAAATTTCAATCTGCGATACTTGTCAGGTACACTGAATGAATGGAAACAGCTATTAAAATTACTTTGCTAAATAGTCGAAAATTTGTAGGGAGGGATGTGGAGCAAATACTACATTTACATGTTGGCACTGTTGTCGTAGATCGACTAATTACCATGTTTTGATGGAAACGACATTTTATTTTAAACAGAAAGCAGGTAGTGCATTACATTGGCAATTGAGAGCCTGATCTCATATCGCTCTCTTTTTCAAAAAATTTCGGGTTTTGCTGAGTCTCATCTTGTTGCACGATTCCAAGATAGTGTGGGAACGATGAACCACCATGTTTGTACTTGGTAATTATACAATGGAAAAAAGTCCAAATCCTTTATACATATGTTGAAGCACGCTCCAACCACTGCAACTGTCACACACGTCATCGTAGACTTGGTGTTGTGGGATTGATGTTGGAAAGTGTGTACATTCTGAAATACGTGACTCTGATGTATTACGGAGTATATAACCACCCCTAACTTCCAGTTAATTAGGACATAATGAACCGTGTACCTAAAGATCCCCGTTGTGCGAGAAAGGCATCTACTCCGAAGAATACATGAAATTCGTGAAATCCGTGAAATGTTGGTGCAACAGAACCGAATCGCCGATGCTCAGTACTTGGAGCAATGACGACAATAAAGGAACTCGGGGAAAGTCAATTAACATAAAATTGGGCTGGTAAGAATTACAGTGGTTAGTTAAATTAAGACAAGAAACGTTATAAATTTAATCAAAATGAATGGTTGACAACTCAGTATGTGAGCAAAATTATTGTCTCTATAATTACTGTCCGTTAATACTGAGAAACCTACGTAAGGATGCTTGGTTTTTTTGCAAAGCGAGAACAGTACATAACTGAGAACTATTGCACTGGGAAAATTTCAGATGGATGTGTCACAGTGAACAAATACCTTATTATAAAGTAGCAACTCATAGAAATCTATTAGTAATAATCAAAGACTAATAAAATTTCATCAGTAGTAAACTGTTACGTAAATGCAAAAATTTCGTGGTGTCACTCACGGTAACGCTCAATTCTTTAATTTTATTCAAAAATTTATTTGTGTTTATACATTACGGAATGCTATAATTTAGCTCGAAAACTACCGCAATGATACAGTGCCGTTCAATAATCACTTTCCTGTGACTTACAGTTACGTAACACGCAAAGGCAACATTTAGATTGTGAAAAAATGGCAAAGTCCGTGATATGATTTTACTGACTCTTGGTTTCATGTAATATCAACTGTTATTACCATTCATAAACAATAATTGATGATCACTTTGTGCAGTAACTACTATTATTTGTTCACAACATTAACAGAAAGATCTGACTGATCGCAGTTGTGTACCTTACTCCAGGTTCAGGTGTCGTCGGTGCATGTAAGGCATTGCTCGTAGACAATGTGTGGCACAGGCTCTCCCCCTTGCAGCTCCGTAACAAATGAAATTGGACCCACAGTACTCTTCGTGCTCATTTGCATCCTCTTGTGGTAATTATTCTGTGCCCACTCAATACCATATATTTCGCCCGCCCACACAAAACTATTCCCCCATCTATCACATGCTTTAGTACCACTGCTTTACGGCCATTTCTCAACGAAAGAACCGTTGCGCGAATCAACACTCCCCCACGTTCTCCTCTGCACTGCACTAAACTGCGCCCCCAGCGATAATTCAGTTGCCACTTCGCTATACTCTCTAGCAATATCGTATAGGTCTGGCTAGCCCAGCTCGTCTACTTACACTAGTTTACAACAAGCATTTATTTAACTTTGCAATGAGGAAACATCTCATCATACAAACATTAATATACTTATTTACAAACTTTGATTTATAGAAAATACATCGAGAAGTAAAATTGCAAAGAAAAATTTTGGTAGCCCACAAAGTTTTGTTACAAGTACATTGTTCTATACATTGTCCTACCCCGTAGCATCTTCGAAACAGTCTCTGATCAATGAGCGATGCAACACAGTTCAAGGCGTACTCAGCTCACAGTCTTCGAAATGTGCAAGCCTGATATATCCATGCATTTTGTTTTGTTTTGTTTTGTTTTTCTTTTTTTACAACTGACCTACCGATCTGCGTCCATTGCATAAGCGAAACCTGTCCTATTTCGTCTACACATGTAACAGAGCACACAGTTTACTCAATATTAATGACCGTCTTTCTGTTGCTCATAATATATGGTACACATGTTGATTAACGTGTTCATTCGTGTCTATGCGCAGAAAAACCAACACATCAACCAGGCAACAAGTCGACAGACTTCTTCTTGTCATCAACCTTCCACTGAATTCGATACGATAGTGCAGTGCCTGTGTTATTCCGAATTAAGATGCAAAGTGTCTTCGGACATGCATGCATGCATGCTACAGTGGTGGCTACAGCCGTTACAGAATACATCAAATGCCGAGCTGTCTAAGGCGCTACAGTCATGAACTGTGCGGCTGGTCCCTGCGGAGGTTCGAGTCCTCCCTCGGGCTTGTGTGTGTGTGTTGCTCCTTAGGATAATTTAGTTTAAGTAGTGTGTAAGCTTAGGGACTGATGAACTTAGCAGTTAAGTCCCATAAGATTTCACACACACACAATACATGAAACGTACTCGCAGTTACGAATACGAACAACCAATAGCTGTATAACGAAATGACGCCAATGAATATTTGTGCCGGTCCTGGACTCGCTGCCCGAACTCAACACACTGCCAGATCCAAACTTCCATACGAAGCCAACCATGTGTCTATAACACATAATGGATGTATTTGAATACAATGCATAATGGATGTACGAGTACAGGTTGTAGACACTTGGTTGACGACGTATGGAAGTTTGGGTTTGGCCGTGAGTTGAGCTCGGCCAGCGAAATGGTAAAGCGACCGCTCGCGATAACCGGGAAATCCGGCTTCGAGTCCCGGACCTGCACAAAGTTTCACTGTCGTCACTCAGTTATACAGCCGATGGTTGCTCGTAATCGCAACGGCGACTACACTTCATGTACTCTATAACTAGCGTAGTCACCGCTGTAACTCTTCGTTCGGACATGCATACATGTCCGAAGGAACTTTGCAGGCACTGCAATGTTATATTTATCCGCCGACGCCGCCCAAGCGTCTTTCAAGTAAAACGTCTCCTCTGTACGGGAATAAACACAATGGGTGTACGATTACAGGTTGTGGACATATGGTTAACGGCGTAGGGAAGTACTGGTCGGGCCAGAAGTCGTGTTCGGATAGCCGAATGGTAAGTCTGGCTTTAGCGACCGTCCGGAGTGGACGCGGCGTACTCCGGGCTGCAGAGCGTGTGAGCTCGTGTTTGTTTACATTGCGACTTAGCGTGCGCTGTGATCATGGAAAATAAGTTCAGGAAATCGATGTTACGTTTCAACCTTTGCCCGGAACATGCATGACTCAAAGCCTTAGGCGTGGAACGTTTCCTCCGTGAGGACGCAAAGTTGCGACATCGTAACTTCTGGGTATTCGCCTATCGATCTCAGCAACACCGTTTACGTTAAAATGATCAGTAATGGGTTTGAACCTTACCAAACAAGGACTCCGTTTCTGTCACGTTGAAGTTAACGTCAGCGTGGTCAAAGCCGGACATGTGGGATTACGCGTTACAACTATTCTCGTGATCGAACTGCCAATCGAGGTACCTGTAGAGTACGTTATAGTGGCTTTCCGGCCGTTCGATGCTGTTCATGATCATAAGGTAGAACGTTTCGCCCACTTCCTGTTCTTAACGGAGTGCGTCAGATCACTGATGGTGTGCGCAGTATGTTCCGTCTTATCTGACCATCAGCTATAGGGCCATAATCAAGGACAGCCACGCACTTGTTCCAGGTGTGGAAAAGAGGGACACATCAGAGCTGAATGTCTGCAGCGACGGATAACGCAGCTACCAACTGGGGGCGTAGTACTTCCCTCGTCGTCTGCGGTACTTCCGATCACATATGAGACGGCGCTTAAGGGGAGTACGTATGGTGAAATTGGTCAAAAAGTGACATTTTCTAATTATTATCTTTTAATAACATTTGATCTCTCGTGAATAATTTGATGCGTCATTTGTCGATTAATTCCAATTGGAAGAGTACTTTTTATCATTTCATAGTTAATAGTGCAGGTTCAAAAAGAATCCGGTCTTTCTGCATTGACTTGCTACCTCTGGCACTACTCAGTCTACAAGGCTGTTGTTTTCAACTATTTATTCCTTGAATTAACGTTAAGAGATTGGATGCACTGTGTAAACAGAAATGGCAGTATTGCACTTGCAACTTGTGGATTTACTTTGCGGGTGTAGTGTTATGGCCGGCCGCTGTGGCCGAGCGGTTCTAGGCGCTACAGTCTGGAACCGCGCGACCGCTGTGGTCGCAGGTTCTAATCCTGCCTCAGGCATGGATGTGTGTGATGTCCTTAGGTTAGTTAGGTTTAAGTAGTTCTAGGGGACTGATAACCTCAGATGTTAAGTCCCATAGTGCTCAGAGCCATTTGAACCATTTTTGGGTCACCAAGGGCGTCCAGCTAGGATTTTGAAGAAGCAGCAGTTCCCGTGCTGATCGTTAAAGGGGGCCTCCTGCTCATGTCAACTTCTGCGCCATACGAAGGGCGCCCGCACTTCCTGCTTCTTCAGAACTAGATTAGATTAGATTAGATTAATACTAGTTCCATGGATCATGAATACAATATTTCGTAATGATGTGGAACGAGTCAAATTTTCCAATACATTATATAATTAAGTTAATTTAACAACATAATTAAGGTAATATAACAACTTTTTTATTTTTTCGTTTTATTTTTAAATTTTTTTAATTTTTTGTTTGTTTTTTTCTTTTTTTTCTTAATTTATATCTAAAAATTCCTCTATGTAGTAGAAGGAGTTGTCATTCAGAAATTCTTTTAATTTCTTCTTAAATACTTGTTGGTTATCTGTCAGACTTTTGATACTATTTGGTAAGTGACCAAAGACTGCCACTAGGCAGTATAATTCACCCCTTTCTGTGCCAAAGTTAGATTTAATCTTGAATAGTGAAGATCATCCTTTGTCCTAGTGTTGTAGTTATGCACACTGCTATTACTTTTGAATTGGGTTTGGTTATTAATAACAAATTTCATAAGAGAGTATATATACTGAGAAGCTACTGTGAATATCCTTAGATCCTTAAATAAGTGTCTGCAGGATGATCTTGGGTGGACTCCAGCTATTATTCTGATTACACGCTTTTGTGCAATAAATACTTTATTCCTCAATGATGAATTACCCCAAAATATGATGCCATATGCAACCAATGAGTGAAAATAGTCGTAGTAAGCTAATTTACTAAGATGTTTATCACCAAAATTTGCAATGACCCTTATTGCATAAGTAGCTGAACTCAAACGTTTCAGCAGATCATCAATGTGTTTCTTCCAATTTAATCTCTCACCAATGAACACACGTAAAAATTTTTAATATACTACCTTAGCTATATGCTTCTGATTAAGGTCTATATTTATTATTGGCGAAATGCCATTTACTGTACGGAACTGTATGTACTGTGTCTTATCAAAATTCAGTGAGAGTCAATTCACAAGGAACCATTTACTAATTCTCTGAAAGACATTATTGACAATTTCATTAGTTAATTCTTGTTTGTCAGGTGTGATTACTATACTCGTATCATCAGCAAAGAGAACTACCTTTGCCTCTTCATGAATATAGAATGGCAAGTCATTAATATATATTAAGAACAACAAAGGACCCAAGACCGACCCTTGTGGAACCCCATTCTTGATAGTTCCCCAGTTTGAGGAATGTGCTGATCTTTGCCTATTATGAGAACTGCTTATTTCAACTTTCTGCACTCTTCCAGTCAGGTACAAATTAAACCATTTGTCCACTGTCCCACTCATGCCACAATACTTGAGCTTGGTTAGCAGAATTTCATGATTTACACAATCAAAACCCTTTGAGAGATCACAAAAAATCCCAATGGGTGGTGTTCAGTTATTCAGATCATTCAAAATTTGATTGGTGAAAGCATATATGGCATTCTCTGTTGCAAAATCTTTCTGGAAACCAAACTGACATTTTGTTAGTACTTCATTTTTGCAGATATGTGAAGCTACTTTTGAATACATTACTTTCTCAAAAATTTTCGATAAAGCTGTTAGAAGGGAGACTGGACGGTAATTCTTGACATCAGATCTATCCCCTTTTTTATGCAAAGGTATAACAATAGCATATTTCAGTCTATCAGGGAAAATACCCTGTTCCAGAGAGCTATTACACAGGTGGCTGAGAATCGTACTTACCTGTTGAGAACAAGCTTTTAGTATTTCGCTGGAAATGCCATCAATTCCATGTGAGTTTTTGCATTGAAGCAAGTTTACTATTTTCCTAATTTCAAAGGTAGAAGTGGGTGAGACTTCAATTGTATCAAATTGCATAGGTATGACCTCTTCCATTAACGGCCTAGCATCTTCTAATGAACACCTGGATCCTTCTATATCCACAACAATTAGAAAATGATTATTAAAAATATTTACAACTTCTGACTTTTTGTTCGTAAAGTTTTCATTTAATTTGGTGGTAATACTGTCTTCCTGCGCTCTTGGTTGACCTGTTTCTCTTTTAATAATATTCCGAATTGTTTTAATTTTATTATCAGAATTGCTGATTTCAGACGTGATACACATATTTCTGGATTTTTTAATAACTTTTCTTAATATAACACATTAGTTTTTATAATGTTTGATAGTTTCTGGGTCACTACTCTTTCTTGCTGTCAGATACATTTCCCTCCTCCGGTTACAAGATATTTTTATATCCTTAGTAAGCCATGGTTTGTTACATGGTTTCTTTCGAGTATATTTAACTATTTTCTTGGGGAAGCAGTTTCCAAATTCGTTTACAAAAGTGTCATGAAATAAATTATATTTTAAATTGGCATCAGGTTCACCGTACACCTCATCCCAGTCTAACTGCTGTAGGCTTTCCCTGAAATTCGCAATTGTTAAATCGTTGACGGAACGTACTACAGTAGAGCGTCAATTATCCGAACGTCGGTCAACCGAACGACTGCTTAACTGAACTGTGTACTCGGTCGCACCTGTTACTCTCCCACCCTACCGTCCATCATCCCTCTCACTCCCAAACCAAGATTCCCACAGTAGTCGCCGCACTGGGACACCGCTGGCGGAACATTCCTTCTAATGGGGCTTTCACAAGGCGCTGCTGACTGGCCAAGCCGCCAGTCGCTGTGTTCCAACAATCAGCACACTTCTGTCGGCTTAGCATTGGCAGTAGAAGTTGCGGCAGTATCAAAGCTGTTCACAGCAAAGGCTGCGCCAGTATATATACATATACATATATATATATATATATATATATATATATATATATATATATATATATGTGTGTGTGTGTGTGTGTGTGTGTGTTTGATAAACTGTGCCACATACTATATATTCCTACCGAAGTTGCCTTTGTATGTTACTTTGTAATGCTAAAAGAGATGCCTGTTTTTGTGAATAAATTTACTGTACAGTACTTCTTTTTGGCAAATAAACATGCACAGTTCGATTATGCGAACAAACCAGTTGTCCGAACACCCCTGTCCCCCAATTACTTCGGATAATCGACGCTCTACTGTACTTTGGAGGACTGTTCAGTACTGCTGAATGGAGCTATGTCATATATTGTAACTAGCTGTGCACCATGATCAGAAAGACCATTCTCAACAGACTGAGCATTTATCTGGTTAAACGTATCTTGGTCTATAAATAAGTTATCTATCAGTGAGCTGCTATCCTTTACCTCTCGAGTAGGAAAGTTAATAACGGGTGTCAAATTGAAAGAACCGAGTAACACTTCAAGGTCATTTTTCCTATTACCCTCTTTCAGAGAATCTACATTGAAGTCCCCACAAATAATAATTTCCTTCCCCCTGTCTGACAGATAGCACAACAAGGAGCCCAAAGTTTTGAGAAATAGATGAAAATTTCCCAACGGGGACCTATATACAGTTACAATTATAAATGTGCTTTTATTTAATTTAAGCTCACAGGCACATGCTTCTATATGTTTCTCTACACAAAACATTTTTGTTTCTATACTTTTTGCACAATGATAGCTTTTGACATATATGGCAACTCCTCCTATCTCCATATTTTCTCTAATTACATGTGCAGAGGACTTATATCCACTTACATTTACCTTATCCATATCAGTAACAATGTGATGCTCAGACAGGCATAGTATATCTATTTCATCCTCAGCTTTTAAATCTTCTAAACAAACTAGAAGCTCATCTATTTTATTCTTTAAACTCCCAGTATTTTGATGAAATATACTTACATTATTTTTAATTATACTTTTATGAGAACCTTTTCTTATTCTAACATTTGCAGTACTCTCCTGTCTGAGTTTCTCATTGTGCTTAGGCCTAGTTCCTATACGAGTGGTCACATGGTGTTCAGAGAGGCAGATTATGTTAACTGGGTTGGGTGACTTTAATTCATCTATGCAATTGCCTAGGACTGAGATAGAACTTGGTGGAGATAAAATTTCTGGTGACTGGTGAAGATTTATAATTGACAGCTGTGATTGGTGATCCAATGTGCTAGAATGGTGCTGTTTAATTTCTTTCCTAAACTGAAGATTTGTTTCAGACCTGACCTCTCGTAGAACTTGACATCTTTCTGTCTTACCTATCCTAAAAAGGTGCTGCTCCAACACCTGTAAACACTGGTATTTTACCATTCATGGCAGTGCCTCCCCCCCCCCCCCTTAAATTTCCTGCTATTACCCCAGCCAGTTTACCCTTCCCTTTCCTGTTGAGATGTAGGCCGTGCCTGGTATAGTCCTACCTACTGAGAGAATCAACAGGAACCACACCAATATGAGACCCCACACCCGACCCAAGCAGCCATTCCAACTCCAAATTAACTCTCCCAACAGGAGAGTTCAAATGAGGCCAGTCATGGCGTCTCGGGACAGATACAAATTCAACCTTGGTGTGTCTCGATGCCGACGCAATCTAGACATTGCACTGTTACAGGGGGTGCATTTAGCAGCGCTACCCCGGATAGCAGGATACGGCTTCTATCCCTGTCGTGGCGATCACTCTGGTGGTCTATGCACGCGAAGGCATCATTTATCTCCCGTCTGCCAGGGATATGGTTTTTACGATCCACTCCATGCGTGTCATTAATGTTGTTGTGCGTTCTGGTACTGGACGTCGGCGTGAAAGAGCACGATCTTATGTGGAGGAGATTGCCCCACTGTTCATAGGGCGACGTGAACATCTGTTTGGAGGGAACTTTAACTTCGTACTCGGCGTGAAAGATCAATACCCGAATTTTACGCAGTGCCTGGTGTTATAGTTTGTCTTACGCAATTCGCCGTTTATTACCCGGAATTCTCCTTTGATCGGTTTTGATTCTTCAAAGACTCTATGGTTTTCAGCAGCGCTGGATTTCCATCTGTTCAGCAAAAATATCATTTAATTCTGCGATGATTGAGATTTCAGCCACACTGCTGTGTTCTGCCAAGGCATTTCTTACAGTAGGTGGCATCCTTGTGCTAGTATCCATTCTTGTATACTACTCCAGAAGACTGTGCTCATCTCGCTAGTCAACATCATGGATGCTTCAGGCTAGTCAATTGGCATAGAAGTGATGGTCCGTCACATTGGTGAGTGGTTTGCCAAATAAATAATGCCAGAACTTGTTGATGGTCCAAAAAACTGCAAGACACAATTCCTCGGCTCTAGAGTTGTTCATCTCAGACTTGTATAGTAGTTTGGAGGCATAAGCTATCTCTTTTTCAGTAGTTTCCTGAATTTCCCTAGAACTGCTTCTGTCTGCTAGCGTCAGTATGAAGGTCAGTCTTGGCATTCTCACCATACACTGTTAGGACTGAAGAAGACGCCAGTGCCTCTTTAAGGACGGCTAGAAAAGATCTCTCTGCCATCTCTTTCCCGGAAATTGTGATGTCTACATGCAGCATTACCCACAAGGGGCGTGTCTTCGTACAGAAGTCTTCTCTAATGCTGAAGCATGCCGTCTGTACACACATCAGCAAGATTGTCAGTGGGCTTGTATGTTCGTCAAAAGTTTTCGAAAAACGTCAGTGTCATCGAAATGGCAAACACACCAAGTCCATTTAAAGTGCCGACCTGGTTGTCCTTCAGACGATCATAGATGGCTGGAACATTTACACTGCACAAACTGTATAACTTTGAACTCTCAGGGGCCATCAGGTGGTGTGAAGGTAGTCTGTTCCTTGTTGGTCTCGTTAGACTCTGTCTGTCAGTAGCCAGTCTACATGTCTACTGATGAAACTACTTTGCTTTTTTAGTCTAGGGTGTCATCAATAAGCGGCAAAAGAAACAAACCTTTCCTCAAGAATCTGCTGAGTGGTCAGTAGTCGATGGAGAAACACCATGTACGCCATTCTTCTCCTTCACAAGGACAACAGGAAAGGACCAGAAACTCTCCGAACGTTTAATGATAACATCTTCTCCAGTGCCTTTCGGATTATCCCTGTTGAGCTGCCGATACGCTACAACAGTGCTTTTAGACTGAAATTTGACAACAATAGCTAACAATCGCCGCATTGTTCCTCAGTTAGACCAGCAGTATCCTGCTCTGTGTTGTCTGTAATGATGGTGATACACGATTCGTCGTCGATGGCGCTGAGCTGCCCTTCGTGATTACTTTGGCTGCCACTGTTCACATTCCTTTAAGGACAGGCTGCGACTACTCGTGATAAATAGTGATTCACAATTCTCCTTGACCAACTACGCGCTTATCATCGTCGATGGCATATAGATTTTACTTGTGAGACTGAGTACCGTTTTGCGTTCGACAAATGCTTTAGTGTTTAATTGAGCATTTCAACTGACTACGCAAACACACTGACAGTGGTGTGATAGTAACGTGTTCAACGGAAACAATGGCGCAGAACAAACTTCGTTATGTGTGGTGGTGGGGATAGTGTATGACTACTCGTGAAACCTACAGTGAGTCCCATCCTAGGATAACATTTGTATTGCGACAAATCTCATACTGAATCATTTTGTTTGTGCGCATTGCACCTGTTGTTATGCTAATTGATTTATGACCCATTGGGGGTTGATTTATGACCTCCATGTCCTTCTGAGAATTCCTCACATGTTCCCCTATGGGAAATCCCTAACTTCCCCCCCCCTCCTCCACCTCACTGATACCAACACTCTTTAGATACAAAATTAATTGACTAATAAATTAAAGTGTTCAATTAATTACCGCCTCTCCCCCAGGTAAATCCCCCATTCCTTCTCCCCTCCACTCCTCCCCTCCTCTCCCCCACCGTCACCTCCTCTACCCCTCCCCCACTCATTTCCTTCCCCATTTCTCCCCTCCCCACCATCTTCTGGAGATTGCAGGAAAAAGACTCGGTCTATGGTGAAGATGATGGAGCTCATGATAAGAAATTCAAATCATTTTCAATAACGTATTGTTCAATTCAGTTCGAATACTTTTTATTTATTCACCCATGGCATACACCCCATCACTAGCGTATGCTTTCCTCTGTTAAAAAAGAATACAGTTTACTCTATCCGAGATGGGGATCTTGTTGCCCTTACACCTCGAATTTCTAATGCGAAATGTAGGTTTCACCTATCTATACGAGTTATTTTCGCAGACAGAAGAAATCAGAGCACTCAGGAGTTTTCACATAGCTAAGGTTTCGTTACTTGTGTCAAAACCTCTAACACAGTATGGCTTCGTTATATTTCCCTCTAACTATTCTATCATCATATAAACAAAAAATCTCTTCTTATCAGCTTAGTATCTGTTACATCCAGCATCAACGGACTAGTATATTAAACTCATTGTTGGCTGATTACAGAGTGCTAAGAGCATGTTCCACCTCCGTCACAGGATACCCCCTCATCGTTGAACTGTTTTAAAGTAGCCAGATGCCTCGTCACCTACGAAGTGTGCCTCATCACCTATAAAGTCTCTTAAGGTAGCACCACAGTGGCGTTTTAAATGTGAGGTTTATAGCATGTGTCACTTCATAAATTGGATAATATAGCTGACTATTACGATGGTCATCTATCGCTGTGTAGATGGTACACTGAAATTTTGTTAGAATGTTTCGCTGCAACGAAAAGAGGCCTGATTACTGCTCCAATTCGCCTATCATATCTGTGGTACTCTCACCCTCACTTTCATCCGCCTGAGGGCACGTCATTGATATAAGACTGATTGAATAATTATGTAAACTGATCATGAGATCCCCTATGCAAGATGAGAGATTTTTTGCTGCATTCGCGTTTCACTTGTCAAGTAGCTCATACGGGAATCCCTGTCGGGAAGATTATGTTCTCTTTGAGTCATGTTGACGTGGAAACTGAAAGAACCAACATTTGAGCCTAAATGCAGGTGGTTTCTGCTGGTCCCAACATACATTTTTCATAATGACCACGAAGATTAGAAACGAGAAATTAGCGCTCGTATAGAGGCATATGGACAGTCCTATTCCCTAGCTCTATTTGCGATTCATATCTGAAAGTAAATGACTAGGTGGTACACACAGTACGATGGCTTGCGAAGAAAGCATACAGCTGTAAATGTAAAGTTAGTCTACCTATTAAAATGCCATTCCATCCATTTATATCTACATAAAAATCACGGAAGAATGTTGTATCTTATTTATCGAGGGACTAAATACCGAACTTGTGCTGCTGTTTGTCTCACGGTAAAAATCCTCATATTAGTCCTAATATTCTCATTGTGTCTAAATTGATGCCGTTCACAGCAGCTCAGCTGCTGTAAGGTCAGCTCATTATTCAAACTAATCGACTGAATATACACTAACACTCATTTTCTGCATGAAGTGAGCGTCGTGTACTCTCCAGGTGTATCTCTTCTGCTTGCTACAACCGGTATTGCACTGAACCGATAGGCCTCACCTTACATCCTGTAAAGGGTGTAGCCTTGCGCTTTTGAAATGAGTACTGTGACGGCAACAGCGGAGATAGCGGATAACTACTGTAATCAATGAAATCTCCAGCTCTCTGAGGGTGATCTCACACTTGTGATATAAACCTATGCGTGCTCCAATCGTTTCTGAACCAATAACATTGAATATTGCGTTCAACATACAACACAAGCACATAATATCACCCAAAAGTTCTTAAACATATATTCAGCCAACAAATTCCACACACTATGGTGAGTATAAGACTTCACAAACAACGTAATGTTGGTAGGACCGAGCAACAACACGATAAAAAATATTGAGCGAACATTTTTGGATGGATTGACTAGACTTATTAACTGGTACTATTGTGCTGTAGGAAGAGAGACACATAATCCTCTGATAGGCGAACAACTATTAAAAAAGTTAAGAAACACAACAGCATCTCGCCCTTTGTTCTACAGGAAGATGGAACTCTGTAATAACATCACAGAACTATCGGAAAGAAATCTCCCACTAGAATAGTGCATGTGACTTCCTATCTAAAAAAAAGACCCCTTTTCCTAGAGCAAGGTATGTGTCTTCACCTCGAGATGTGGAGAGAGATTAAGCAGCTTAGAACCAATCTTGCTTCAACTACGTCCCCTCCTCATTACGTCTCCTCCCCCTGTAGGTAGGAATACTAGTTTTTCCAGGCCTGTTCTATCCTGTCGCTGACGGTACACAAAGAACTCTATCCACTGCAGTTGCTCTGCTCTGGTCGATGCTTGGTCGACAATGATACACTGTTTGACGCCTCCAGAAATCAAACGTGTTTCTACGAAGTGACGACCCCTGGAACAATAGCGAAACACTTGACTATTCGTCACGGAACGATCAATAGCATATTACAGCCCAGGGATATGTTTCGCGGCGGGAAGATGCATCACTCGCCAGAGGGGTGCTATTCAATACGCTAGCGCCAGTCACCACGCTGACGCCGTCCGCTTCCATCAGCAGCCTTCCATTGCAAGAGCACTCAGAATAAGTGTCTGTGGAAGTCATGTAAATAAATGGACCCGCATATTGGTATTACGTAGCTTTCAGATCCATGAATATTAACACAGAACAGTGGTCTTCGCACTATCTATTCACATGTCAGAACCGCGCGGGTTAGCAGCGTGGTTCCAGGCGTCTTGTCACGGTTCGCGTGGCTCCCCCCATAGGAGCTTCTAGTCCTCCCTCTGGCCTGGGTGTATGTGTTGTCCTCAGCGTAAGTTAGTTTCAGTTAGAATAAGTACTGAGTAGGCTTAGGGGCCGATGACCTCACCAGTTTGGTCCCATAAGACCTTACCACAAATTTCTAATTTTTTTCCACATGTCGGAAAACCAAACCGTCATTTTTACACTCTAACGCAAGCTACAATTCTCGGTCTACGATACACCTGTCGATGAAGCATGAGCAAACAATCGATGGTGGTGGTTAGTGTTTAACGTCCCGTCGACAACGAAGTCATTAGAGACGGAGCGCAAGCTCGGGTTAGGGAAGGATTGGGAAGGAAATCGGCCGTGCCCTTTCAAAGGAATCATCTCGGCATTCGCCTGAAACGATTTAGGGAAATCACGGAAAACCTAAATCAGGATGGCCGGAGACGGGATTGAACCGTCGTCCTCCCGAACGCGAGTCCAGTGTGCTAACCACTGCGCCACCTCGCTCGGTAAAACCATCGAGCTCTGACCTTTATAACAATCATTTTTGTCGTAATTTTCCTCAGTTTTACATAATTTTCACCAGTTTTACAATTTTATCAGACTTATCGATAATTTCAACGAATATTACCGAATTACTCGAACTAGAAACCAAAGCTCCAGATGAATTATCACTCCAACTCCACGTCCATCTTGTGATGCTATCTGCCAATGACTTTGCAGCATGGTTCTCAATTTCTTTATCTGTGCTAAGCCACCATCTCCATTACTTGGCGAGTGCTATATACATGTGGACATATCGTGAACCCTGTCACATTGGCTGCATCACGTGACGCAAATACTGTTTTGTAGTGTGGGAAATAGCCAGCAGCAGAGAGGAGGTGCAAAAACTGCTTTACTCTAGATGCAGCGAAAATACTACTCACCTTGCAAAGGGGCTATTCTGATCAGTTTCATTAATTATTCAGTCAACTTGATATCAATGACTAGCGGCCAGGCAGGTGGAAATGAGGGCGAGAATACTACAGATATGGTTCTCGAGTTGGAACAGTAAACAGGCGTTTTTTCTATGCTCGCATAAGCTGTCACCAACACACCGATTGTCAAAGATGAAGCGGAAACATCGATTAGTAGGCGCTGGAGCAAGCATGCCTATCACAAGAGAGACCAGAGACACATCTACAAGCAACAAGCCACCAACTCCTTCTCGACAGCATGCATTTAGGCGGCCCTCGCTGACTGGAGAGCCTCACTCACTCAGTCATCGAGTTTGGCGTCTGTCAGTACAGTTGCAGAGCGGGTTTAGTTCGTCACAGGCTACGATAGTGCATAGAGACAAGATTAGTGACTACAGCAAGACTAGTTTACCTCACCAGAACTGTACTTTACTATCAGTGAGACATTACATCAGTCTGCAAGAGAACTATCACTGATGAGCTTTACCACAAAGCAAGGACGCTATTCAAGTTGTGTAAATGTTCCAGTTCAAGTAATTGAAGAACCGTATTAATCCACGTGTGCGTTTGTATTGTAGAAACAGGATACTGGCCAACTTAAGAACATTCTCTCCGTTGCCTCCTTGCAGGACTCTGCATTTTGGTTGGGGGCGAAATCTTTTAACGAAACTTCAGCTCCCACCTACACAGGAAGAGATGACCATCGTAACAGAATCAGTTATATTATCGAATATATAACGGCATACGTTGTATAAACCTAATATTTACAACGCCTCTGTGATGCTACCTTAAGAGCCTTCGTAGGTGACGAAGGCATACAGCTACTTTAACAAAGTTAAAAAGTGAGGAGGCATAGTTTGACAGAGGTAGAACATGCTCTTAGCTCCCTGTCATGAGCCAAAAGGGAGTTTAATCTTCTAGTCCAGTGATGAAGGACATAACAGATATTACGCTGATAACAGATTCTTTCCTTTACCTGATGTGGAGAATAGTTAGAGGAAATGCCATGATTTTGCCAGGATTTTCACAAGTAACAACACTTTAGTGATGTGAAAACGTCTGTATGCTCCGGTTTCTTCTGTCTTGGGAAATAGTATAAAAAGGGGGGAATCTACATTTTAAGTGAGAAATTCGAGGTGGATGGACAACATCATCCCTGTCTCAGACTGAGTGAAGTGGATATTTTAAACTTGGAAGAGTCTATGTCAGGGGCGGAATTGTAGCTAGAACTATACACCCAAGCCCCACCAGGTAATCTCAAGCAGTTATTTTTCTTCTGAGTACAGTGGTAGTTTATTTGTGTGGACATTTTAAGTCAGAAATTGTACTTCACGTCACGATGTTATCATAATATACTTCAGTATTGAGTTTCAGTTGAATAGTTTTCACTGAATACGCAATCAGTTACTTTTGGCACTTAATTAGATTAGTTTCCATCATTTCAAATTCTGTATTTCAAAAAGTTAAAATTTTGGTCTCACGACACTGTTCGTATGCGTAACACAGGGCCAGACAACAGTTAACATTACTTAGCGGTGGAATACGATACCTAAAGCAAACGTTACACGAGGAGAAGGTTTCTGAAAAAAAAGTTAATATTTTCATTTCTAGACAATTTTTACAGAAAGCTTGCATCTGCTTCCAAATTTTCTACGTCATTACCTCCGCACCTATGGGGCAACATTTATTGCTGCTGTCTCTTGTGCGTTATGACCGACATTTCTAGTTGGTACATACTGTTGTACTTCTTCTGTTACTATCCAGCGTATGAGAGAGAGGAAGCTATGTCTGTCCTCCATAACCGCCATAGGGGCACATTCGCTCGTGCGCCCATGCTCTCTGGCACTCCCCTCTCCCCTACCTCCCCCCCTCAACCCACCCCAATTTCCCTGTCTCTGTCTCTCTCTCTCTCTCACTTTCTCTCTCTGCTGTATTTGCGCGATTCGCTGGCACGATTTGATGGTTTCTTCCGCCGTTTTGACGTCCTTTACCACTGCAGCGTGGTACGTGTCTTCTATGACTCCTTTCATAAAGTTTGAGATTTTCGTCGCCTCCATTCGTATGTGGATTCACGACGTGACATCGAGCTAAAACATTCTCCATGTGGGACTGAGTCTTTTCCCCATGACGCTGAGCCTTCTTATTCAGTTTTCTGCTAAGCGGGCTCTCTGCCGATCATCGCCGATCGTTTTCTTTAGTTTGGCTTGATATTTGTCCCAGCTCTTGAACTTCTCTTCACTGTTTTCGCCTCACTGATTAACTGCGCCATCCATGTAAAACCATACGTTTGCCACACACATCATGTTATCACACCGGTAGTACTTAGCTATTCGGTCGATGCTTTTCAACCATTTCGCTGGCCCATGACCAGTAGTTCCCGTAAACACTAATAGATACCTCACGTGCAAGCTGACTTACTTCTGGCTTGGAACCTATTTGCCTCTCGAATGTATCTACCATTTAAACGATGTACTGCTTGTATTCCGGTTCCTCTTCGAGCAGGCGACGACTTTTAAGTTGTGTAATTGTAGCCACAGAGAAGCAGGTGTTCTGAAGCACCGGGTGTCTCCACAACACAATGTCATGTTTTAACCACACTGAATCTCTAATCTCAAAGCAGAGTCATCAATGAAATACAACACTTCCAATGGAAGACATGTTCATTACCGACACAAACTCACAGCCAGAATAGAATGGAACCCTTCCACGCCGGCCGCGGTGGTCTCGCGGTTCTAGGCGCGCAGTCCGGAACCGTGCGACTGCTACGGTCGCAGGTTCGAATCCTGCCTCGGGCATGGATGTGTGTGATGTCCTTAGGTTAGTTAGGTTTAAGTAGTTCTAAGTTCTAGGGGACTGATGACCACAGCAGTTGAGTCCCATAGTGCTCAGAGCCATTTGAACCATTTTTTTGAACCCTTCCACAGAGAGTGCATCTATTTCCGAAAACATCCTATATTGAAGTATACACAGATACTAGAAACGTAACTTATTTCAGAAACCTTCCAGAGCGATAAATATTAAATAACAAATAGATGGGGATGATATGGTTTAAACTGACGACTAGTGGCATGCTAGCCAGCGACGCAGACCGTACGGTAAACTTCGTGCTCCAACAACTCGGTGCCTTATACTCATCAAGTAGGACACCAAGGTGTCTCTTGCTATCGGCATATTAACTTTCTGGTTTTGTTATGACAGTAGTTAGCATGTGAAAAAAAGGTTCAAATGGCTTTGAGCACTATGGGACTTAATTTCTGAGGTCATCAGTCCCTAGAACTTAGAACCACTTAAACGTAACCGACCTAAGGAACTCATACACATCCATGCCCGAGGCAGGATTCGAACCTGCGACCGTAGTGGACGCACGGTTCCAGACTGTAGAGCCTAGAACCGCTCGGCCACCCCAGCCGGCTAGCATGTGAACCTCCTAAAGCTGTTTTTCCATAAACGAAAAGTTATTAACGTTCTTTATTCTTCATGGCTAAATATGTATTTCTCCATACAGGCACTCTGGCGACGAATACATTGCTCCCAATGAGAGAACAGTTTGTACCGTCCCATAGAATGACTTTGTTGACGGAACGACAACTTCACCTCTGTTTGCACAGCTCCAGCACTATCGTAACTAAGTCATCGAAGGTGTGTTTTAAGTTTGGAAACAGATAAAAATCGTATGTGGTGAATTCGGGACGGTATGGGGGATGATCGATGACAGTGAACCCAAAGCGCCGGACTGTTGCGGAAGTAGCAGCACTCTTTTGTGGTCTGACATTGTCATGCCGAATGACAAGACGCTCCGTGTGTTGACGAAATCTTCGGATTCGTACTTTCATTTGTCTCTTGCACAGACACAGCTGTACATACGTCCATTAATGAAACAGCATGCGACTGCTGGATCACAGCCAACCAAATATTTACAATTTCAATAACGGACCTACCTCTTAAAAGCCACCCATTTTTAGACAAGCAGCATCATTCACCATTTGCAGCCAGCTATGAGTGGAGGTCCAAACCAACCACCCTTGAGGAATGGGTCACAAAGCTCCCACACCTAGGTGCTGTCTCCACCAGCTGCAGGTCTGCCAGCCACGTTCAATTCCAAATGCTACTGACTTGTCACCTTCCAGCCAGGAGGCCAGCTGCCAGCTAACGTCCATCCATTTCAGGTCACCTACTTGCCATCCTTCTTTCATGCCTGGACCACCTAGCTGGCGACATGTCACCGCTCTGTGTGGGCCAACTGTACTGCAGCAAGCTGCTCTGTATGGGCACCATACCGGGCTGACAGTGCTGTTTCAACTGTCCACACCATGCCCACTTCGAGTCAGCGTGCTGTGGTGCGCCCCCAGACTGAGACGTACGCCACACAGCGGCAGGGCTGGCAGTAATCCCGGAGGCATCGCAGCCATACGCTGTCAGAGCCAGAGTACTGACACGACAGTTCCTCACCACTACACAGCTGACAGGGGACTCCGCTGCCACAGTGGGTTGTTTACATGGGGGAGAACGTTACTGCCCAGCCTGCTTGCTGAGGTCGGCTCCTGTGATGCACACCAGGGCCAATTCCGAACCCTGCCCACTGGCTGCAGTATCATGTCTGTGTTAAACTTGTGAATAAGTTTATCCGAGTCATATGATTTGGATATACAGGAAGGCATCTGCAAAGTTCCTATTCGCCGCCTAACTGCTGCCACGCCTGATGTTGGAAGCTGAATGCCACTCTATCCAGTAGAAGCACGGCTTCTCCCCACCACGGAGGAGATATAAACCACTACAATGCCTTGACCACATTAATCAATTTTTAAAGTAAAAGGGTTCAAATGGCTCTGTGCACTATGGGACTTAACTTCTGAGGTCATCAGTCCCCTAGAACTTATAAATACTTAAACCTAACTAACCTAAGGACCTCACACACATGCCCGAGGCAAGATTCGAACCTGCGACCGCAGCGGTCGCGCGGATCCTGACTGTAGCGCCTAGAACCGCGCGGTCACTCCGGCCTGCTTTTAAAGTAAGCAGAGCAAATACAATTACAGTGCAGGACAATGATACATTGACTTCCTTCTGTGGGGGACTCCTGTATTTTTAGGCGCTAATGACTCAGTGTACCATTGCCTTGCACACACTAAATGGTCAACGACTTTTCAGCCTGCCACCAGCATGTTTTGCAGAATTTTCCGTGCTACATTCCAACACTTAGTTTCACAGAGGGCTTTTGTGTGTCTCCAAGCTCCTCCCCATGTCTCAATGGCAGCTTTCCATTCGAGCACTCGCCGTAGCTGCTATTTTCCATTACAGTTTCCAATATCCCTCTTCCACACATCGCTGTCCTCCATCGAGAAGATCGACCATTCTGTGTAATCTTGCTTAGTTGATAAGAGAAATTAATCATGGCTTCCACTATTGTGTCGTCTACCAACACTACGATATTAAGCAGTTCTTCTCTTTTGTTCTACTTTTCATCATCTTTGCGTTTGTTTTCTTGATAATGTCGGAGAACTATGTAACTTGCGAACCTTATCAATAGTATCCATTCCCTTGAACTGCTATTTCTCTCAGAAACTCCCTTCGTTGCTTCTTGGATGTACTGAAATGCAGGAGGAACTGCAACGAATTGACGCGTGGTGCAGGGAATGGCAATTGAATCTCTATGTAGGCACGTTAATGTGCTACGAATACATAGAAAGAAAGATCCTTTATCATTTAGCTACAATATACCAGGTCAGCAACTGGAAGCAGTTAATTCCATAAATTATATGGGAGTAGTGATTTAAAATGGAATGACCATACAAAATTATTCGTCGGTAAAGCAGATGCCAGACTGAGGTTCATTGGAAGAATTCTAAGAAAATGCAGTCCGAAAGCAAAGGAAGTAGGTTACAGTACACTTGTTCGCCCACTGCTTGAATACTGCTCACTGGTGTGGGATCCGTACCAGACGGGGTTGATAGAGGAGATAGAGAAGATCCAATGGAGAACAGCGCGCTTCGTTACAAAATTGCTCTGAGCACTATGGGACTTAACATCTGTGATCATCAGTCCCCTAGAACTTAGAACTACTTAAACCTAACCAACCTAAGGACATCACACACATCCATGCCCGAGGCAGGATTCGAACCTGCGACCGTAGCAGTCGCGCGGTTCCGGACTGAGCGCGTAGAACCGCTCGGCACCACCGCAGCCGGCGCTTCGTTACAGGATCATTTAGTAATCGCGAAAGCGTTACGGAGATGATAGACAAACTCCATTGGGAGACTCTACAAAAGAGACGCTCAGTAGCTCGGTACGGGCTTTTGTTGAAGTTTCGAGAACATACCTTCGCCGAGGAGTCAAGCATTATATTGCTCCCTCCTATGTATATCTCGCGAAGAGACCATGACGATAAAATCAGAGAGACTAGAGCCCACACAGAGGCATACCGACAATCTTTCTTTCCACGAGCAATAAGAGACTGGTATAGAAGGGAGAACCGATAGACGAACTCAAGGTACCCTCCGCCACACACCGTCAGGTGGCTTGCGGATTATGGATGTAGACGTAGATGTAGATGTACAAGTTGATCTGCCATGGTTCTAAGCTGCAGTTCTGCCTTAACAGGAACTTACCTGCCCGATGTTGAATTTCGGTATTGCCACTCGAGTTTTGTGTCTATTGTAAAATAATCCTGTATGTGTAATTAACATGTCTTTGCCAAAAGCTCGAACGTGTTAACGTAGGGTGCCAGCAATAACTGCCAGTCGGATCAGTATCTGATGTGGCCTGCTGCTCCCGCCTCTGAAGGGAACGAGGGTCGCTGTGTAGTGAGGGCGGCGCCCTTTCCCGGGTTATTGGACAGCTGAGCGGATCCCTGTCTGTCGTGTGGACAGGAGGTGTCTGGCAGAGCCACAGGCGGCTAACACCGGAGAATGTGCCGCCTGTCGCTAGCGGCGTGTGTCGCCCGCCACCCGATGGGCGACGACAGGAGAGAAGACGTCGCATTCCAGATGTCTTCTCCTCGTATTCGGGAACACTGTCGGCGCGTTTCTATCCCAAGCTACATCTCTAAAGGCAAAACGGACAATCTCGAAGATAATCTGAGTGGCAACAACTCATTCCCCCTCCCAAGCGCCAAACCCTGCCCCTACCTATACACACACGTGCACACACACACACAGATACACAAGCTCAGATACACACACGCGCACACACACACACACACACACACACACACACACACACACACACACACAAAACACACCTGTTGTCTCCAAACGCAAGCACACTAAGAAAGAGAGAGACAGGGAGAGAGAAGGGTGTGGGGGAGGCTGGGAGAGAGTGAGTGAGAGGGACAGAGAGAGAGAGAGAGAAAGAGAGATAGAGGTGGGTAGGAGGAGATGAGGAGGAGGAGGAGGAGGAGGGAGAGGAGAGAGAGAGAGAGAGAGAGAGAATTATTGAGGAACGAAAATCTATGTACATCACGACAACCACTGTGCTACAACAAATGTGTTTCAGAAGCACATTAAATATAGCTGACAGATTGAGAATCGTCGATAAACCTTAAGAAAACTGAAAAACTTACAAACTAAAAATGAAACGGCACAGACTATATTATATTTGTCACACTAATACTTTTTATGATTTTTGCCGATATTTGTTTTATGGGCCTAAGACCGTTGTCTGAGTGCACGTCTGTATGTATCTGATTTATTTCTAAAATCTTTGTAATCGAAGATCGCATACAGAAAAGTAGATAACCAGTTTCGACCGTTTCCGGTTATCTTTACATCAGGGTATAAAAGAATGTATCTAACGTAAGAGAACATTGTGTCATTTCCTTACGTTGTGACACGGCTTTTTTTTCTTTGTATTCTTATCGGAAGCTGACTGGAAAAACGGTCAAAACTGGTTACCTCCTTACCATATACAATTTCGGCAAATAAAGATTTTACAAAAATTCAACATCCATCGAAATAAGAGATCGCTACCTCTTCAGTGGCAATGTAAAATAACTACAGCATACGTCTCTATTTACTGCTTCGTCTTCCATTGCTGAGAGACCCGAACGGCTTGTAGGAATCCAGAAGACGGCCTAAAGCCCTTAAAACGAATGTCAACAAAAACACAAAAAGCCGCCATGAAAGCATACACTGTATGTTTTTTGCAAAGCAGGACGCAGAATGAAACATCTGTGTTTGTGACAGCCCACAGGCTCACAGTGTTTTGAGAGTGGAAACATGGTCCTAGTAGACTGTATTCTTCTCATTATCCATACAATTGGCCAGTTTCAACAGTGGGTCATTTTCCAGCACATATTTTAAACCTCACGCTTCATTTCACATTATAATACAAAGCTGGTACATGTGGACAGGTATAGATAGTATTTCTGTGCGTATATGGCTCAAAAACTGTACAAAAGTGTACAAAGCTGCTATATCACAGTATAGTTGTCCACATGTACCAGCGAAATGAAACATGCTTAAAATATGTGTTTGAAAATTATCCACGGATGAAACTGGCTAACTGCACGGATAATAAAAAGAATACAGCCTACTTGGAACACGTTTTTATTATCACATCACAATGAAATGAACTAAATACTATGGGCAAGATAAACTGTCGATACACGAATGATTAACTTCATTGAAGTCTATATTAAAGCTTCCATTAAGAAATTAGTGTGGGGTAAAGCACACAGCAACAGTACAAGCGATTCAACTCGCCATACCGTACAGTGAAGGACAGTGTCAGTACCGCACCGATAAGGTTTTTACCACTTACACTTGCAGCTACTTTCTTAGTGATTGATTTTATAGTGACAAATGTCGCCAAGCGGATTTATGTGTGCATGGTTCCCTAAAATTATGCAGCTAACTCAGATGACATATATCTAGTAGCTACAAAAAATCGCATTTGTCTCTTAACAGAGAATTTGGACTCTTGGTGTGAATGAGAGAGGTGTTATTGTGGTAATTCAAATACTTATCTCAGGTTGGCTTAACATATGTCCGCGATTATCCCGGACAGTCTTGTTTTTTAGTGCTGTCCAGGGTCATGTGTGGCAAAAAAAGCGTGGGGCATTTTTTTTTAAATTCTAGATTTATATTTTCGACTTCGCGGCTTTAAACATTCTGTTATAGCCGTGTCTCCCTCAGCCAACCTCGGAGCAAGCACTGCGTCGATGGGGAGGCGTGACTTCCGGTTCCTGCAAAACTTTTCACTCTCTGTCCGTGATTTGGCAACACAAGTTGAGCAATGCGTTCATGTTGTTTTCGTCCGTGAAGAGACCCGTCTGCACGTTTTTGATCATTTTATCTCTCATCGTTCAGCAATGGGCAAAAAAGTATGTATTTAAAGTTTTATACTATTTCCCTCAAAGAATTACTAATTACTCTAACAGAAAATAGCGATGTTCGCGAACAAAAATTGTTCTCAGGCGTAGAAAATTTTTATGAGTTGTGAGAAACTAGGTTTGTTTCCGTTAGTAAGTTTCAGTGGATAAATTTACCGAGTGAAACTGTATGGTCTAATTTAGGATAGAGTGTAAAAGTTGTAATTGAAATTACAGAAGATTCCATAAGTACTGATGGCCTATTTGATGAACGTACATTGCTGAAGCAGGTAATTCAAAACCAAAGAATAGGCTGCAGTTCAATTTATGAAAAGCGCCAGAAACCCATGAAGATAAATGGAAAGCTTCAGTCTGCACATATAAATCGTAGATACATGAGACTTAAACAGGTCTCTGGAACCACAAAGTTTCGTTTGATTAAAGCACATATGCCTGGGTTTCAGGTAGCATTCCCCGTCTCGTTAGATATTGAGGTGCTTTTGCAGTACAGTTGGACAGCCTCTCCAATGCTCTTCGAGTATAGGGGGAATACAAAGTGAGCTGAGGCGTGAAGGGGAATTTGGAATGGGGAGGGAGGAGTGATAGGAGAGTCTGTGTAGTTGTATAAAACTACCGTGTCAGGAGGGTGTAGTGGGGTAGCGCGTCTGCCTAGTGAGCAGGAGAGTTGGGTTCGAATCCCGGCCTTGGTGCAAATTACGATTCATCGCTTCAGTCTGCATATATACATCAACTTTTGAGGTGTTTCGAAAGACTGATGTTGCAATATTTCTAAAATGGTTGCGTCTGCTATGTTTCTGTCTGGGGCATCTACTCCAGCTGTGAGAGGTTTTTCAATTATGTCGAACATATGGTCTGCAGAAAGACATACATTTCCAACGTCTACTGTTAAAGGTCTGCTGAATGTTAAAATTAACTCAGAATGTCCTTGTCCTGAATTTTACAACGTAATTGAAACACACAAGTAATTTCTGAAGAATGTAATGTCTAGTGAAAGAGGCTGCTGAACAAATAAAATTTAATGCTCAAGGAACTCTTAAAGCTGTTGAGTAATTTAGAAAATATTTCCTGGATTGGATTCAAAAGAATTATATTATGTCATGTGATGGACCCAAAAAAATACGGTAAGCCTGTTCTTAGGTTATTTGCCAGCTTTCCAGAGCTACGGACGTGTCTGAAAACTAAGTTACATTCATTATATCGACGGTCTTGGAGCAAGCATTGGGTACAATAAGTCGCAATGGAATAAATGAACACGGATAGGGCAGCTCTTGCGCCTAACACATTTATAGGCTCAGTCATCTTAACTATTAAAACCTTTAAAAAAATATGTAAATAAAAATACTGATCGTTGTACAACCGTGTCTTCTTTGACTACCAACATGAGTACAACAAACCTGTTTCACGCTTTCATCTTCAATATGAAGTCTTCGACTTCCACGACAGTAGCCAGATAGTCGTTCCTGTCACTCGAATCTGTCCTTTTCAGTCTACACAGAAAATAGATACAAACTCGCCATTCAGAGGGCTCCGTTTTCTGTACTATCGTCATTGTTACCTGCTTCTTCTAATGAGGTTTCTATTATTACAACACCGATACGATGACAGCTAAGGATTACAGCCGAAATCAGTAATTGTCGAAGTTAGGGCAAGATTTTCGCCCGGCAAGGGAACGAAGGAAAAAGAAGCCTTTGTGTTCACAGATATATTTGAAAATGGTATCATGTAGTACAGTATTTATTAAGGTGTGCACACGTTTATGAGGCGAGCAGCGTACGAGAAAATTACTCTGAACTCTGTTGCAAGTACCTTACACTGTCGGATTATTTTTCCAGGTCCAGAAATTCTAGGAACGTAAGATTTTTCTTCAGTGTGCATTCAGTTACCATGCGGAATGTCGGAGTCTTTTCTTACACTGAAATCTAAATGACCTCCTTCTTGTACACTTCGTCTATTCTTCCTAAGCTTCTGCACATTATTCCGGTCACCAGTTACATTCGTAACTATTCAGAGAACGTTTAGAAAGTTTTATTATTCGTGTGGTTACATAATGATAATGATGTTTGGGGAACTGGCGGTTAGTTTTTATCAACAAGTTTTTAGCCATCACAACGCAAAAAATTTGTTTAAACAGTTTCCAGAGTAGCACTGTGACAATATCATTTATAGTACTGTGATTTTAATATTCGTTCATATACAGTGCATTTTTTATTACGGATCATGTTAAAAATTTCCAGCCTCTATTTCACTTCTTCCAACAACAAGGGGTGCAAGCTCCCTCCATGAAAAACACGACCACACCATAACCTCAGCGCCTCCGAATTTTACTGTTGGCAATATAGGCGCTGACGGATGTCGTTCACCGTGCATTCGCCATGTGCACACCCTGCCATCGTATCGCCACATTGTGTACCGTGATTCGTCACTCCACACAGCGTTTTTCCACTGTTCAGCCGTTTGGCATTTACTGGAGTGATGTGTAGCTTACGAGCAGCCGTTCGACCATGAAATCCAAGTTTTCTCACCTCCCGCCTAACTGTCATAGTACTTGCAGTGAACCCGGATGAAGTTTGGAATTCCTGTGTGATGGTCTGGATAGATGTCTGCCTATTACACATTACGACTCTCTTCAACTGTCGACGGTCTCTGTCAGTCAAAAGACGAGGTCGGCCTGTACGCTTTTGTGATGTACGTTTCCCTTCACGTTTCCACTTCACTACAGTGGACCTCGGGATGTTTAGGAGTGTGGAAATCTCGCGTATAGATGTATGACTCAAGTGACATCCAATCAACTGACCACATTCAAAGTCCGTGATGTGGCCGAGCGGTTCTAGGCCCTTCAGTCTGGAACCGCGCGACCGCTACGGTCGCAGGTTCGAATCCTGCCTCGGGCATGGATTGTGTGATGTCCATAGGTTAGTTAGGTTCACATAGTTCTAAGTTCTAGGGGACTGATGACCTGAGATGTGCTCAGAGCCATTTGAACCATTTTTGAAAGTCCGTGAATTCCGCAGAGCGCCCCATTCTGCTCTCTCACGATGTCTAATGACTACTGAAGTTGCTTATGTGGAGTACGTGGCAGTAGGTGGCAGCACAATGCACTTAATATGAAAAACGTATGTTTTTGGGGGTGTCCTGATACTTTTGATCAGATAGTGTAGGTCACTGTGGTCTCACATAAAACAGCGAAAACTCATTATTGTAACATTATCAATCACAAAGATGCATTTATCAAATTCGTTTGGGTGCTCACATTATAATTGCATTACTAGCGAAGTAGAACAATCACGTTTGGACAGGTGAAACTATGTTTTGGAATAAAGAAATTGGTAATCCAATAAGCAATTAATTAACATATTCTGACTACGATGCCGAAAACAAAGATAAATGAGTAAATCATACCTACCTAAAGTGCACAGCGTAATAAATGGCAGATACAGAATGTATAATAGGATAATGAAAATCACCTCTAAAATCCTGTGGAAACAACAAAAATGTGATGCAGATGGATGCCCCTTGATACAATCACAACGTACAGATGTGAAAAGAGAATAAATGGTTACAGTTCGATTTAGAGGTAGTTGAATGATCTCGCAATTCGAAAGTTTTGAATATACGTAAGTCGGCAGCTAATACTAGCCGCATCGAAGTAATACTCTAGGTAATTTTGTTTTTGTAACACGAACAACTACAGTTAAGGGAATCAATCACAGAATCTCTCCAGTCAGTGACTGAATTGAAGATCTACCTTCTCTGCCGAAACTATCATGCACAACAATGGAGTAGAAATTACTATAAATATAATTAACTGTCTAAATATTATATTCTTGGTAAACAGTACTGTGTGCAACAGACAGTTAAGAAAACGGTGGTAGCTTGGAGTACGCCATCAAGAAATGGCGGTAGACCATGACTATGCCACTAGGCACTCCAACATTCAGTATTTGAATTAGTGAAATTGAAATGAGAAGTAGTACCTGCAGTTAATTTAAAAAAATGGTTCCAAACCAAGTGAAAATAATTTTCAAGCCATTTGGCATCCAAATAACAAGTGCAGCATTCTATAACCAGATTCATTCTTACTAATTCAGATGGACACAAAGGTTTTGCAAGTCAACGCGGACTAGTACAAGTTCATTTCCGCAATTCAAAGCAAGTAAACTCACGGCATTAGTGAACGGTTGTGTCATGGGGTACCAACACTATTGGAGTTCTATGTTATTCTTGAAGAATCAAGTTAGCCAAGATCACTAGCAATTCTTTTTATTACTACGAACAATTTATATGCGCAGATATTTTTATATGACGGACCTTGATATGTAGACACAGCAATATGTTAGTTGTCTGCAGCATCTAACACTCTTCCCATGAAAATGTGGTAAAATTTACTACATGAAGTTCTCTGCACAGTCATAACTACATCACTAAGTGAACTACAACTGTCAATATAGACGTACCGTTTTCTATCCATACTTCCGCACATCAACACCTGATATACTGTACAGAGGAAAATGGCGTACTCTTGCCACAAGTACTTAGAGGAACTAACCATCCTAAAATCATCCGACTTGTCGCTTTTGTATCCGACAGTGATTTGGATTCCCCGCCAGGCACTGAGGTAGATGTGTCAGAGGTACTAAGGGTGCGCCATCTTAAGGGAAACCGAGGCCGAGATATGCGCGTCACGCCACTGTTTTCGGCTGAGCCTGTGGCCCTGGCTTGTGGTGCGTCTCATTCGTTGCTGTACTTTATAGCTGTTCATATCGTGCCACTGCACAGGCCAGTTGACTTACTTTGATTCCGGTCTCGAGTGGTTTCTGATTTAAAAAGTCTTGTATTGTTACACCTACTTTGCTATCTTCCGGACTTGTTAGTGCTTCATTCGCTTCCTGCACTCAGTCTATTGCAGACTAATACGAACGGGTTTTTGTTACCGTGTGGTTCGGTGTACTCTCTGGAGAAAGTGACGATGAACAATTTCTACGCATCCTACACAGGACAGAAAAGGAGAAGCTACAATTCATAGTATGCAAATAACGTTATTTAGTAAACCGTTCTTTATTACCAATGGAAACATCTACACTTATGTCCTTATACACTACATACTGTGATGTATGAATCAGAGTTGATGATGATGAGACCGATGTGGGAATATTATTCCTTATGCACTAATGTTGTGTACAAAACATAAAATGCATCTACTTACACTGAATCTGCATTTATTGACCCTGAAGCTGTAACAACTTCCCTCCAAAACTGTGTCAACTAGGCCCAACCAAACTGTATCAACTTGTCTTCGAACTGTATCAGCTTGCCACTTAATTGTAGCAACTTGCCGCCCATCCTCTTGGACCTGTCAACATGCCCAGCAACTACTTTATCTGGCCCTGAAATGTTAATATCTTTCCCCCAAATCTTTATCACCCTCCCCCACAACTACAATTAACACCTTGCACTCCTGCACTAACCTGGGTGGCCGTTTTTGCTAGTATGGCGGTGACCAAAGCAGTGTTTTGTAGAGACACACGGTGTTAATCCTGGTCATGGTGTGGGGGGCTTATTTCAGGCTACGGTTGGTACTGGTTAAGGGAATTCTGACGCCACGACAATACATCACTTACACTCCGTGTAGCCGCGCGGAATTAGTCGAGCGGTCTCAGGCGCTGCAGTCGTAGACTGTGCGGCTGGTCCCGGTGGAGGTTCGATTCCTCCCTCGGGCATCGCTGTGTGTGTTTGTCCTTAGGATAATTTAGGTTAAGTAGTGTGTAAGCTTAGGGACTGACGACCTTAGCAGTTAAGACTCCGTGTATTTATGTGTTTACCTTCTACGCTGCAGTATCGTGGTGCATTTATCAATAGGATAATGCTCGTTCACACGTGGCATGTGTCTCTGAAACTGCCTGTTTGATGTTGACGTAACTTCGTGGCCCATATCTTACCTAGACAGAAGATGTGTGGGACCAGGCCGGATGTCAACTCCGACACAGTGGCAATATCGACGATGTCAAGGATGAGTTACAGCATACACTCCTGGAAATGGAAAAAAGAACACATTGACACAGGTGTGTCAGACCCACCATACTTGCTCCGGACACTGCGAGAGGGCTGTACAAGCAATGATCACGCGCACGGCACAGCGGACACACCAGGAACCGCGGTGTTGGCCGTCGAATGGCGCTAGCTGCGCAGCATTTGTGCACCGCCGCCGTCAGTGTCAGCCAGTTTGCCGTGGCATACGGAGCTCCATCGCAGTCTTTAACACTGGTAGCATGCCGCGACAGCGTGGACGTGAACCGTATGTGCAGTTGACGGACTTTGAGCGAGGGCGTATAGTGGGCATGCGGGAGGCCGGGTGGACGTACCACCGAATTGCTCAACACGTGGGGCGTGAGGTCTCCACAGTACATCGATGTTGTCGCCAGTGGTCGGCGGAAGGTGCACGTGCCCGTCGACCTGGGACCGGACGGCAGTGACGCACGGATGCACGCCAAGACCGTAGGATCCTACGCAGTGCCGTAGGGGACCGCACCGCCACTTCCCAGCAAATTAGGGACACTGTTGCTCCTGGGGTATCGGCGAGGACCATTCGCAACCGTCTACATGAAGCTGGGCTACGGTCCCGCACACCGTTAGGCCGTCTTCCGCTCACGCCCCAACATCGTGCAGCCCGCCTCCAGTGGTGTCGCGACAGGCGTGAATGGAGGGACGAATGGAGACGTGTCGTCTTCAGCGATGAGAGTCGCTTCTGCCTTGGTGCCAATGATGGTCGTATGCGTGTTTGGCGCCGTGCAGGTGAGCGCCACAATCAGGACTGCATACGACCGAGGCACACAGGGCCAACACCCGGCATCATAGTGTGGGGAGCGATCTCCTACACTGGCCGTACACCACTGGTGATCGTCGAGGGGACACTGAATAGTGCACGGTACATCCAAACCGTCATCGAACCCATCGTTCTACCATTCCTAGACCGGCAAGGGAACTTGCTGTTCCAACAGGACAATGCACGTCCGCATGTATCCCGTGCCACCCAACGTGCTCTAGAAGGTGTAAGTCAACTACCCTGGCCAGCAAGATCTCCGGATCTGTCCCCCATTGAGCATGTTTGGGACTGGATGAAACGTCGTCTCACGCGGTCTGCACGTCCAGCACGAACGCTGGTCCAACTGAGGCGCCAGGTGGAAATGGCATGGCAAGCCGTTCCACAGGACTACATCCAGCATCTCTACGATCGTCTCCATGGGAGAATAGCAGCCTGAATTGCTGCGAAAGGTGGATATTCACTGTACTAGTGCCGACATTGTGCATGCTCTGTTGCCTGTGTCTATGTGCCTGTGGTTCTGTCAGTGTGATCATGTGATGTATCTGACCCCAGGAATGTGTCAATAAAGTTTCCCCTTCCTGGGAAAATGAATTCACGGTGTTCTTATTTCAATTTCCAGGAGTGTATTTGAGCAATTTTGCCTTAAGAGAGTATATAACGGATTTGTGACACTCCTCATCCCACCCGACTCATTGCTTACATCCAGCTCAGAGGCAGTATAACGTCACACTTATAGCAGGCTCATCTTGCCAAGTTCTCTGTGAATTTGACTCAACGCTTAACCACTGAAATAACTTCAAACACCCCGTAAACCTGGGAAGTATGATTTCATTTGGTCCAACCCTTCTGTGAACTTTAGTTTTCTTTCTCTCAGGCCATGTGTTTATATGGGTTGTAACTGAATTGCCTTAACCGACTATGTATATCTTTTCCTTACACCAAAACTAGAAAAAAATCTTCATTACAAATGAGTGACATAATGCATAGCTTAGGAGCTATGATCGCTTGTTCTACTGGAAGCTGCTTGGTTTCCATATTTAGGGGACGGAAAGTAAGCAATACTTTTCAGTAGACGAGATTTGTCAGACGACCTCAAAGATGAAGAAGAGCTCATACATCTTAAGATGAACGTCTCAGAGCTCATGTTTACTAAACACTTTTTTCTTGTTTTGGTGTAAGGAACCTGGTCTCAAATTTGCAATGGGAATTTAGTTACGTGCTGTGTATGGGTAAAATTCGTTTGGACACAATTATATGCACAAATTTCATTTCTCATGCATCCTTTACGTACTCTAAGTCCCTGATCTTCCCAACGATCTTTCTGGAACGTCTTAAGATGATTATAAAAGTTAGACATTCCTCCAACTGTGCCACAGGACGACCAACAGAAGACACGTATTGCAGGTCTCCGGCCCTGGATCTTTGTCATAAGACTACGTGCCAGACATCTGGTCCGTTTAGACATCTGTGCATATTCTCTGTTCACTAATGTAATAAAATTCTCACATAAAACACTTTTGCACGAAGACTCCACGAACCTACATAAACTTCAACCTACCTCTTCTGTATATGAACAGTAAAGTGTATTGGAACACTGTATCAATGTCTTTGGCGAAACGACTGCCTCATCGGTTTCCTCGTCGTTTCCTTTGATAGAACGTAAGATATCCGGTGAGAGCAGTACCGCTAGGAAACTCGGATCTACTCTCCCGTTAGTCGGATCCGCTAACCAGCTTCGAAATTAAAGTAATCCGTTGTGAGTGAATGTTCACCAAGAGAGGTTACATTTCGAAATGTAGCAAACACATCTTTGGCCGGATGAGTACCTTCTTAATATATTCTTTGTACTGAATGTAATGAAGAAAGTAGGACGGCTAAATAACTCAGTGAACCGTAGGCAGGATAGAAGGAAATGAGAAATTGCTCTCTGCCCCCAGATTTCGGCTGCGTGCCTGCGGTCGGTCTGGGGGTGGCAGATGAAACACGAAATTCTTTCCGCTTCTGGGCGGGGCCTTGTATTGTATCTGACAGACGGTGGAAGCAGGCGGAGACTGGAGACTGCAGAACAGCTCTCGTAGCGTGTTTCCCAATCCAGTTTTTTTTGTTTTGTTTTCACAAATAACAACGGATCTCTGTGAAGACGCGAGATAGAAAGTCCTCTACTTGATGCGCAACATTTTTTATTTATCGCTGGGAAGTAGTCTTAAATTTCTTTCTTGATTTACTCCGGTTATACTATTCTTATAATTCTGCCAATACTACACCTTTCAAGATCTTTCAAGCTACCGAGAAGCTCTCCCCAAGTGAATAGTGGTACACGTGGATCCGCCAAAAAATGCACGCTATGTTTATTGGGCCATGCATTGTCTCAGTTTGTACATAACACGATCTACACTGTTCCAAGGAGATTTGTCCTTTCAGAGCAGCAAACATGGCTCGCATAAGACTTTATAAAGTTTTTCACTGCCTCATAACCAAATTGTTTTATTGTAAATATCACGGTTAAATGTTCATATAAAAAAACTAGGTCTGTTCTCAGTCTTTAAATCGACCATTTTTAACAAGTTCAAATTTTTCGCAGAATGTTCATGAGTGGGAGGATTAGTTAAAAACACCTATCATAGCGTCATTATTACCGTCATTCATTTTGCGAAACTGCTGACTAGAATATTTTCAAACACATTAAACACGATGCTCTCATTTTTCATTAAACTCACTAGTACACAATGAATTCAGCATGATAGAACAGAAAATTTAATGAATGCGATATTGTATCAGCTGTATTATTCATGTTTCACATGAGCTTAGTGTGATGTCACAAACGACAAGCAGCGCTTGTGCAGACAAGACATGTCTTCTGCGGAACGGAACATTAGATGTCGGTTCAAAGGAATGATAATCGGAATGTGGGATGGGTATTATATTATGATTTAATTATTAATAATGGATTTGTGTAACGAATATTTGTGACGTACCGAGACATATATTTAATAAAATAAAGCATGCACTGCATCATGGATAATACGCCCCTGCTTCCTGACCATCCCACTTAAATCCCGCCACTGGTTACGGACGTCCTTATGATCCTGTAAAGTAGAGAAACGAGACGTAGTTTTATAGTCTAATCGACGAATAAATCACTATAATAGGAGAACATGCCCAGTTTTTTAAGGTAGTCGATCACGTACTTTTCAACGGAACGGTTTCGGCATTTGCCTTAAGCAATTTTGAGAAACCACGGGGAAACTAAATCAGGTAGGTTGAACCATCGTTTTCCCCAACCCGAATCAAATCGTTCCCTGTCATGTGGTGAGCCTCCACATACGCTCACTCGCAAGTGGCTGGTTTGTAGACGTGAATCATGGTACTCATCTAAAATATTTTGAACCAGTATTTATGTTATGTTAAAGATAGTCAGTTCCAGTTTTAATATTGCATTAAGTTTCGCAGAAGAAAAGTAGAAGATGATTTTAACCATCACAGTGCACGGTAGTTACACCAACATATAAAAAAAGTCTTTTGATAAATTCAATAAAAGCGAACAGCTTATAAGAGAGCGGCATACGAAGATCCTCACCGAAAAGGTGAAAGAGAAAGGACGGGAGACATACATATCACATATATTCAGCTGCAATAAGCCGCAGTCTTATTATAAATCTGAAAAACCTAGTACAGTCAATGTACAAGTCACCACCCAACCAGAAATCCAAATACAGCAAACAATAAAGAAATCAAAGGACAAATTAGGCTTGGGGCGAAGACAGGATATACGCTGAGTTATTGCAAAAACGGAAGACCACAACTGGAATTAGAATTACAATTTTTTGTTAGAAACAATTTGAAAGACGTAATCTCTACGTGCAGACTGGAAAACCGCAATTATATGTCCCATATTTAAGAAGAAAAATCTCATTGTGTGCGATATTTAAACAGAAATTGCTTCACTATATGTCATAAAATCCTATCCATTTACTGTTAACCCAGATCCCAATAGCTGAAGAGTAACTGGGGACCAAAAATTCGATTTCGGAAGAAATAGATCCTGATTATATCAGTTATTCATTATAAGACAAATAACTTCGCTGAAGAGTCAAAGACACTGTTACCTCTGCCTGATATCGCATAGCGCCCCCGCGAGAACGCGTAATCCCCGCAACATGACGTGGCATGAGCTCGACTAATGTCTGAAGTATCGCTGGAGGGATCTGACACCATGAATCTTGCAGGGCTGACCATAAATCCGCAAGAGCACGAGGGGGTGGATATCTCTTCTGAACAGCACGTTGTAAGGCTTCCAAGATCGTCTCAATAATGTTCAAGGCTGGGGAGTTTTGTGGCCAGCGGAAGCGTTTAAACTCAGAAGAGGGTTCCTGGAGCCACTCAATACCTATTCAGGAGCTGTGGGGTGTTACTCTGTCCTGCTGGAATTGCCCTAGTTCGTCGGAATACACTATTGACATGAATGGATGCATGTGATCACACAGGATGCTTACGTACGTGCCACCTGGCAAAGTCGTATGTAGACTTATCAATGGTCCCATATCACTCCAACTGGACACGCCCCACACCACTGCAGAGCCTCCACCAGCTTCAACAGTCCCCTCCTGACATGCAGCATCCATGGATTCATGAGGTTGTCTCCTAACCCGTACACGTCATCCGCTTGATACAATCTGAAACCAGACACGTCCGACCAGGCAACATGTCTCCAGTCATGAACAGTCCAACGTCGGTGTTGACGGGCCCAGGCGAGGCGTAAAGCTTCGTGTCGTGCAATCATCAGGGTACACGAGTGGGCGTTCGACTCCAAAAGCCCATATCGTTAATGTTTCGTTGAATGGGTCGCTCGCTGACATTTGTTGATGGCCCAGCATTGAAATCTGCAGCAATCTGCGGAAGACTTGCACTTCAGTCACATTGAACGATTCTCTTCAGTCGTCATTGGTCCCATTCTTGCAAAATCTTTTTCCGGCCACAGCGATGTCGGAGATTTGATGTTTTACCGGATTCCTGATATTCACGGTACACTCGTGAAATGGTCGTACTGAAAATCCCCATTTCGTTGTTACCTTGGAGATGCTGTGTTCCATCGCTCGTGCGCCGACTATAACACCACGTTCAAACACACTTAAATCTTAATAACCCGCCATTGTAGCATCAGTAACCGATCTAACAACTGCGCCAGACACTTGTTGTCTTACAGAGGCGTTGCCGACTGCAGGGCCGTATTCCGGCTGTTCACATGTCTTTAGTTTTGAACAGGCGTGGGTATACCAGTTTCTTTGGCGCTTCAGTGTAAATGAGAAGGTGTGGAAATTCTGTCTATTAACTGGTTATAATTAAACTTGAGCTACTCAAGAAAGTACAGTGTGGGCTGTAATTATCGCATGGTAGCTAAACTTGGAAAATATTCTAATCTGTTAATATGGAGCTTTCTTACGCTGGGAATGAATAGTTTGAGTTCTGGCCACCAGATGGAAATCTGGCGCTGTACAGCACCCAGCTGCCGTCTCTGGTGCTAATAATGAACAAATCGTGTAAATGGTGATAAACAGTAAAATCAGTCGTGTGCTTTATTCACTTGTTTCACTTTCTGCTCACGTCATGTTCCTGATCCATTACATGTGGAAACATTTCTACATGCCTTTCTTCCTTGTTTTTCAACGTAAAACCTTTTCGCATAAACACACTACAGTATCTACCAACTTTCGCTGCAGTACGGTAATCTGTGCCCACACTGGACGTCTGTGAGTAGCTGCAGTATATTTATAACCACCCAGTACACGTCCACATATTACTTTTATATTTCGGAATAGTCTATTATAGCATACACCGACAGACGCTGCTAAATATAACGAAGGAATTTGAAATACGGTTCGAGTTAATCTGATTAGTTAACATGTGTATACACTGAACTTTATGTTGTATGAAGACACCTGCAGGATAAACTGAAAAATTTAAGAGGAACACTGCACTGATGCAAGGGAACGCCGTGTCACCCGTTTCATTTATCCTCGACCTGGAGATGATCAACAGCGAATTTTAATAAAAATGCAGATGGTGACTATTACTTGACTTGTGTACTCCGAAGACAAAGCTTTGAGACATTAATAAGTAAGTGCCAAAATGTAATGAATCGGAATGATGAAAAGTTATTACAAACTCTGTGAGAAAACCGGATTACTTGTAACACGTAAGAAAATTCGAAGTGATGCACCTTTGGCCGGAGATGGATTTGCTTTAAAGACAGTTGACCGCTTCAGGCTCTTAGGAAGTCTTTTAGTAATAGCAATAGAATCGGTGTAGAAATAATGCCCATTTACCAATAATAAACTAAATATTTCATAGTTTTAGCAAAATCTTAAAGAACAGAGCGCTTAGTGCTACCTTCATAATCCGACTGTCATGCCAGTAACGTTATACGGATGTACAATATTAATATTTAGAAATAGAGATAAAGAAAACTGTTAATATCAGAAAGAAAAGTACTAAGGAAATTTTTTGAACTTATGCGTGGTGAAAATAATGTGGAATGCAAGATAAGAAAAATAAAGAACTAAGAGAGCTGTACAAATAACCTATTATCGTCGAAGTGCTACAGAAGAGAAGGTTGAATGGGCAGGCCATGGAGAAAGATGACAGATCAGTCTGTCTAGAATAGCAGTCTGCAAGACAGTGAATGGAACGATAGGAATAGGAAGTCTAAGGCAAATAAATGAAATGAAAACTTAAGAAATCAACCGTTACAGCTAAATTCATACACGGTAATTCATACGTACTATAAAAACGCAATTATGCATATTTGTATGTATGTATGTTCCTCTTCTCCACTTTGCTTTTTCTCGCTCACAACCCCCATAAAATGATGAAAGGAAGAAAGTTTATAGCTTACTACGGTTTTCACTGTTCATGCCGATAAAGCTTCCGCATCTGGCGTGAAGTTTTAAATTTATTACTTCCCTACTGCTAACTGTATTCACGACACTTTTTAGACAGTATTCATCCATACTACCGAATGTACCAACTAAATTATATCGTTGTATGACGCCATGAACACTGAAGTGCGTGACAACTGCCGCATGACGCGTGCCGTTTAAATATATTACTTATTTGTTACTAACTCTATTCACATTACGTTTCGCATACAGTACCCACATATGCCGCTGAATATACCTAGAAAATTGTATCATCATACGTTACATTTTTCAGAAGATTTGACGTCATAGAGATTGAGGTACGTGAAATCAAAACGACAGGAAAAAATTGCCTACAGATACTGGTGAGGTATGTGTACAAAGCATGTGAAATACGTCAGGCGTATGAGCAATATATGTGACATGTGCGTATTCTGGCAAAGAGGCGGCTCAGAAGCTCCTTCTAAATCTCTGGATCGATTTCTACAAAACGCGGCACGCATATTAGTATCTGGAAAGAAAACATATGGGGGTAAGAACCAGCAACCTCCTACTTGGCTGGATGTTACAATATAGAGCGAGAAAGGGGAACGAAGAGACGGACAGAGTGAGAGGGGGGGGGGGGGAGGAGGAGACTATGTATACAGATACGACGGAGAGGAAATGGACAGAGAGAAAGAGAAGAGGAGGAGATGGACAACAGAGGGAGCGATGTGTAACAGATGGACAGAGGAAGGAAACAGGAGCAACAGGAGATAGGGTAATGGAATTGCAATAAATGCATACCCGGGACACGACTGGTAGTCATACAGTGTTTTGTGAAACTGAAATTTGGTCCCATGCTTCTGCATACTGGGATTACGTTATTAAAAAATCAGTAGAAACCAGAATGTCCGAGAACAACTTAAAGGTGAAAGGTATAGGCGTAGGCGAGGGCACTCTTTAAAAAGACGGAAAATGGGAGCTGTTTTTGAGAGCTAATAAACTCTATGGTTATTTTCTGTTCACTTAGAATACAATTTTCCCCTATCTTTTGGAGTAGCATCTGGAATATCTGAAGGGGAGTCTCCCTCTGGCCACGTGCGGCCTCCTGTATCCAGCTGCGCCGTGTGATTCGACAGGAAAATTCCCTATGACGGCTGCCACATGCATTATGCAACCAGAGCGTCACACCGCAAGTGGAGCGGTATGCCCAAAGCCACTGAAGCCAAACGCAGCAAACAGGAAAATCTTCACTCGCTCCACACCGGAAACATCCTTTACCCGTTATGCCCTTCCACCTCACACACTATGTAGTTTGATGACATAGATCTGATTTATAGACGTACCTATACCAATAAACCCTATCCAAAACGCATTCATTTGCTGAAGATATCCATCTAAATACTGAGTGCACTGTGGGGTGGTAAGTTTTTTTGCCTCTTAGTTTGCTGTTGTCGTAGTCTGAATTGGCATCTGAAAAAGTGTACCGCAAAGATGGATGTAGATAGCACTTTTAACCCAGTAGTGTTGTCCCCATGTTGTTACTGTTGATTATAGAATTAAGACGGATGGAGAGATGGAGGCTGGAGCACATTTCTCCATTAGCAGCTACAATATGGCAAGCTCACCGTCCTCACCCGACAGGCGACCAATCAGTTGTATTGAGTGTCCTCACTGTGCGAGACACTGTGCAATAAATCTGAACCTAAGTTGAAGTGGCTCAAACTATGGCAGTCATTAACGTTACTCCACTGTAGTTTGTCCTACAACTCATTAAGCTGTAAAAGTATTCATTCGGATTCACTGGATAGTTGATGGTTCATAAATGTACTACAGAAACACCGTGTAATGGAGAATCTAATACTACCGTTAGATACACAAGAGTTCAAATGGTTCAAATGGCTCTGAGCACTATGGGAATTAACTTCTGAGGTCATCAGTCCCCTAGAACTTAGAACTACTTAAACCTAACTAACCTAAGAACATCACACACATCCATGCCCGAGGATTCGAACCTGCGACCGTAGCGGTCGCGTGGTTCCAGACTGTAGCGCCTAGAACTGCTCGGCCACACACATGAGTGATGAATGAGGTACAATAAATTTCACTGAAACGCAGAAGCTTCTAAGCACAATTCAACACAGATTTAGAAAACATCGTTCGAGGAACTGAGCTTGCCCTTTTTTTCGCAAGAAATAGTGTGAATCATGGATGAAGGGCAACAGGTAGATTATAAATTCTCATATTTCCGCAGAATGTTTGACATGGTGCGCAATTGTAGACTATTAACAGAGGTATGAACGTACGGATTAGGTTCCCAGATATCTAAGTGACTCGGGGACTTCTTAATCAATACCGTCTAGTAAGTTGCCGTCGACGGCGAGTGTTCATCACAGACAAGGGTTTCATCAGGAATGCTCCAGGGAAGTGTAGGACCACACTTATTCTCTGCAGAAATAAATGGTCTGGCAGTTTGTGTTGGCAGCAACCTATGTTCGTTTCCTGATGTGCTGCGGCGTACGAAAATGTGTTGTTGAGTGACTGTGGGAGGTTGCAAGATGAATTTGGCAGAATTTATGCTTAATGTGATGAATGGATCATATGGCTCTGAGCACTATGGGACTTAACTGCTGAGGTCATCAGTCCCCTAGAACTTAGAACTAATTAAACCTAACTAACCTAAGGACATCACACACATCCATGCCCAAGGCAGGATTCGAACCTGCGACAGTAGCGGTCGCGCGGTTCCAGACTGTAGCGCCTAGAACCGCTCGGCCACACTGCCCGGCAATGTGATGAATGGTAACTTCTTATAAATGGAGGAAGATATAGGTTAATGGGCATGGGCGGGGCAAACAATCATCCAACTTTCGAATACAGTATTACTTGGGTCCTTTTTGACAGAGTCACGTCGATTAAATATCAAGGCGGCATGAAATGGAAGGAGCAGCAAGGTCGGTAGTAAGGAAGGCGAATGGTCGAATTCTGTTCATCGGGGGAATTTTGGAAAAGTGTAGCTCGTCCAAAGGGAGAGACAATGTAGACTGCTAACTCACACATTCTTGCTTGAGTGTTCAGATCCTCAAAAGGTCGAATAAAAGGAAACATCAAAGCTATTCTGAGGTGGGCTGCTAGATTTGTTACTGGTATATACGATCAACAGGCGAGTATTGAGGACATGCTACCTGAAACCTAGTGGGAATCCCTGGAGGGGAGATTATTTAAGATTCTTTCGTGAAATGCTGTTGAGAAAATTTGGAGAACTGGCGTTTGTAGCTGACTGCAAACTACTGCCGAAAGATTCTACTGCTGCTAACGTAAATTTGGCGTAAGGACCTGGAAAATAAGATACGCTAATTTAGTGTTTTCTTTTTTTTTCTTTATTGTGATTTCATTCCACTGCCCCATATGGGCTGGGGAGGGCTGTCAGCGACACAATCCGCCGCTCTTCATCCGAGTGATATGACAACTAAGACAAGAATAAAACGTTACATATACGGCGAGAAAAAAGGGGCCATAAAATAGAGTAAGGGGAACTAATGGAGGTAAAAATACACAGAAGTGGAGACATTCATGGGGGGACAATTAAAAAAAGGGTTGACTTAAAGCTAAAAAACAGAGTTGGTGATCCTTAAAACACAAAGAAGACACTGAAGGCACACACACAGGTTGAAAGTCAGCCACAGTATTAAAAACACTCCAGAACAGCACACTTAAATCCCCCTTGGAGCACACATGATGAATAATAAAACTGCCAGGTGAGACCCGCCGAGGGAGAGGCTGGAGAGGATGGAAAAGGAGGGGAGAGCAAGGGGCAGCAGGGGAGGCGGCAGGATGAAGAGAGTAGGGGTGTCAGCGGGTACACTAAGAGGCTGACTGATGGGGCAGGAGATGAAGAGGGAAGACAAGGCAGGAGGGAGTGCAGAGACACTGAAAGGGAACACAAGAGAGGGAGGGGGAGAAGGAGGGGAAAGCCGCTCGGGAGAAGGGAAGGGGAGGAGAGGGAGGCCTGAGGGGGAGGTAGGAAGATGGGGTTAGAGGTGGTAGGATGGGTAGATGTAAGGGCGAAGCTCATCATCCAGGAGGGGTAGATGGTGAAAGTTGCGTTGGGAAAGGAGGTGCAGGGTGTGGAGATGGAGAGAGGGTGGGACACAACGGTAAGGGCGCAGCAACGGGTTGGGGGTGGAGAGGAAGGGAGACACCATGGGGTGAGGGGGATCAATGTGGCGGCCAATATATAGTGTGCGGATGTGGTCAAGGAAAAGGAGAAGGTGGGGAAAGGAGATGAGGTTCTAGAGGATGCGCGTGGGGGACGGAAGGCGGATGCATAAGGCGAGGCCGAGTGCATGGCGTTCAAGGATTTGGAGGGCTTTATAGAACCGGGGAGGGGCGGAAATCCAAGCTACTCTGGCATAACAGAGGATGGGGCGGATCAAGGATTTGTAGGTGTGAAGGATGGTGTAAGGATGCAGACCCCACGTCCGGCTGGACAGGAGTTTCAGAAGGGCTATTTTGGTGCTCGTACGTGGGCTTATAGACACTCGCCTTCCCCTTGCTCCGTTTGGGAGTACACCACACGGTGGCTTGCGGAGTATGTATGTAGCTGGAGATGTACTACATGGCAAGAAGTTAAGCATCAGTTTCAAACTATACAGGGTGGTCCACTGATCGTAACTGGGCCAAATATCTCACGAAATAAGCGTCAAACGAAAAAACTACAAAGAGCGAAATTTGTCTGCCTTGAAGGGGGAAACCAGATGGCGCTATGGATGACCCGCTAGATGGCGCTGCCATAGGTCAAACGGATATCAACTGCGATTTTTTAAGTAGGAATCCCCGTTTCTTAGTACATATTCGTGTAGTACCTAGAGAAATATGAATGTTTTAGTTGGACCACTTTTTTCGCTTTGTGATAGATGGCGCTGTAATAGTCACAAACATATGGCTCACAATTTTAGACGAACGGTTGGTAACAGGTTGGTTTTTTAAATCAAAATACAGAACGTAGGTACGTTCGAACATTTTATTTCCGTTGTTTCAATGTGATACATGTACCTTTGTGAACTTATCATTTCTGGGAACGCACGCTGTTACAGCGTGATTACCTGTAAATACCACATTAATGCAATAAATGCTCAAAATGGTATCCTTAAACCTCAATGGATTTGGCAGTACGTGTAACGACATTCCTCTCAACAGCGAGTAGTTAGCCTTCCGTAATGTTCGCACATGCATTGACAATGCACTGACACATGTTGTCAGGCGTTGTCTGTGGATCACGATAGCAAATATCCTTCAACTTTCCCCACAGAAAGAAATCAGCAGACGTCAGATCCGGTGAACGTGCGGGCCATGGTATGGTGCTTCGACGAACAATCCACCTGTCATGAAATTTGCTATTCAATAACGTTTCAACCGCACAGGAGCTATGTGCCGGACATCCATCATGTTGGAAGTACATCGCCATTCTGTCATGCAGTGAAACATCTTGTAGTAACATCGGTAGTACATTACGCAGAAAATCAGCATACATTGCACCATTTAGATTGCCATCGGTAAAATGGGGGCCAGTTATCCTTCCTCCCATAATGCCGGATCATACATTAACCCGCAAAGGCCGTTGATGTTCCCCTTGTCGCAGCCAAGTTCAATGTCGTTGCCATGCAATTCCTGGTGCATAGAAATATGGTACGGGTGCAAACGACGTTGATGTAGCATTCTCAACACCGACGTTTTTGAGATTCCCGATTCTCGCGCAATTTGTCTGCTACTGATGAGCGGATTAGCACGACAGCAGCTGAAGCACCTACCTGGGCATCATCATTTGTTGCAGGTCGTGGTTGACGTTTCACTTGTGGCTGAACGCTTCCTGTTTCCCTAAATAATGTAACTATCCGGCGAACGGTCCATCTTAACACGGGTAATGTATCACGAAGAAAATACCGTCCGCACTGGCGGAATGTTACGTGATACCACGCACTTATACGTTTGTAATTATTAGAGCACCATCAATGGATCCATGTCACGTCGTATTGCGGCACTTCTGCGTGCTCGCGGGGCCCTACACGATATTAGGCAGGTGTAACAGTTCCTTTGCCTCTTCAATTTATTTAGTACATGCAGTACTTACAGTATCGTATTAGTCAAAATATAAGTAGCTTCCAATATTCGTTATCGAAATGGAAATATTACTGAAATACAGAGGAGTTCAACAGCTTGTGACACACATTTCGATAATGTGATCATTGTGGCTTCTGATACCGTAGATCAGGTGCTTCGTCAACTTGAGTATTTTTCTGCAGTTCCGTTCAGTAGCGTTTAACGTTACATTTGTATGCACGAAAAACTGTTAGGTAAAATTATTACTTTCACCAGGTAAGTGTATTTAACTGAGCAATTTTTATGTAGTCCACCAAAATTATACAACACTATGTACAGTAAGTATAAACTTTCTCAATGTCTTTTCCTTATTCCAGGCTGTCCACTCCAGTATATTTATTTACAAATCTTGTTTACCACTTGAGCGCCCACTGAACGTTTGGGCAGTGCATGTGAAACAGCCTTCCCTGCTCTTTACACTTAACAAGAAATTGTGCTGCCCATTTCAAACATTGGCATTCCATCTTACCAAACCACTACTCATTATGGAGTGTAGCCATTTAATATGTCATTTTTTCTTTTGCCATGTCTGTTTCATTAAGCTACAGTTCATTATGGAACGTAGCGTTCCAGTATGTCATTTTACCAGTTTGGAATGTCCATTTCATTCTATACATAGTTATATTTTTAAGAATCTGAAATTTACAGACATACGTTAGCAAAACTATAACAGTAATTCTTCGCAACATTGCAAAAGTGTCAAAAACATATTTTGCATAAAGATATAAACATTTTATAATACATTACATACTATTCATGACCAATTTTCAGACAGTGTTCCTTTTTTATTCTACAAAACTTACACATGTTGCTGCGGCGATATCTGTTTATATATATATAGATTTGTCAAAGCTGGGTTCGCTTTATTTTAAGACCTTTATTCCAATTACTGGTTTCGACAGAATCATGATGACATCTTCAGACTGGTAATTGGTAATCTGCACAAGGTACCGATTATCTATTTTCTTTTCATACAGTGTAATTCCAGTCCGAAGCAGATTCTGTCGAAACTAGAAATTTGAATAAAGCTCTTAAAATCAAGCTATCCTGGCTTTCACAACATATATGTATATATACACAGGGTGTCACAGAATAATGTATACACTCTTTGAAACCGAACATCTCTTTAATTAAAGAAGACAGAAGTACAATTTTTATGAGTAATAATTTAGAAGGCGGTGAAAAACATCAAATGATTTCTTTGATTTCAGGATTGTCAGCAAACATGGCGTTATCGTTTGAACAACGCAAATGGTTGCTAACGTGTTGCTGGAAAACAGAGAATGTGAGTACGGTTCACTGACTTTGGAGAGTTGAACTTGGAACACCACCACCGACATGAGTAGCAATTACAAGAATCAGAGATAAGTTTGAAGACGGAGGAACGATGCACGATATGAAGAAGGGACATAGCGGACGAAAGAGAAGTTCGACAAACAATGAGAGTGTTGATGCAGTAATCCAGGCATACACACGATCCCTTAAATAATCTGAGGCAAAGCTCTCGTGGGACTGGGATCTGCAGCAGCAGTGTTCATAGAATTTTGAAGTCTCAGAATTTTCAACCTTTTATACCAAGACTTCTCCATGCTCTTGACGAGGATGACTCTGATAGGCGAAGCGAATTTTCTGAGGCATTCATTAACAGATGTGAAGAAGATCGAATTCTTTGGTCACATGAAGCGACGTTTAAACTTCATGGAACAATTAACCGCCATAACTGCGTGTACTGATCCAGGGAGAATCCATAGGTAACCCAGAAAAGGCATGTCAGTCTATCAGGAGTAACAGTACTAGTACTTGGAAATGTTGGAAATGATAACTCCTGGTCTTAGTGTTGTGTTTGGAAATGAATATTATTACTCTCAACAGGATAGGGCGCCACCTCACTTTCAACAGGATGTGAGGGCATTTCTCAATTGCACATCCCCGCCAGATGGACAGGACGAAGAGGGAATGTGAAGATTTAACTCCTCTAGACTTCGTTCTGTTGGGTTCTCTCAAGAACACAGTTTTCACTGCGAGACCACAAACACTGGATGATCTTGGAAAGCAAATTGTGCAGGATTGTGATGGTGTTCCGTTGGAAACAATAAATTTGGCATGTCGTTCAGTCGTAAGTCGAGGTCGACGGTGTATTGCGATTGACAGACACCAGTTTGAACAATTACGACCTTAAGTCGAACCATAAGGCACCTAACACCACTAAAATAGTATTTCTAACCCCTTTCCTTAAAGAGATGCTCAGTTCCAAAGAGTATAGACATTATTTTGGGACACCATATACAGGGTGACTTACTAACTATTGCCACCAAGAATAGCTCCGAAAGTTTGATAGGAGCTGAAAAGTTTGAGGGACAAAAGTAGCATGGGGAAATGGGGGCTATAATATGACGCTGGTTTTTTGTAGCTAGGTGGGGTCGCTTCAGAGATATCAAGGTCAACTTTATTTTTTTTTAAATGGGATGCTGTAGTTTGGTACTTATTTTCTCATAGCGGCTAGCGAGACGAATCCAGTGATGTGAAACAGTAATGACTTTGAAGATCAGCGAAGGTAAAAATGGTGGCATGAACATCCATTTACAGGAGGTGTTCAAATGATGTCCATTGGTATCAATGCAGTGCGGCAATCTTCTTATCATGGATTGAGTGGTATTCCTTATGACATCGGCAATTATCGAAACACATGCTCTGATAATTATTTCTCGCATATCTTCAGGCGTAGTTGGAACATATTTATAAACAATGTTTTTATGAATCCCAGTAAGAAAAAATCCAGAGGCGTCAAGTTTGGTGAACGAGCCGGCCACGACACATCTCCTCTGCGTCCAGTCCAACGACTCTGGTCTCTGTAACTGATTTATAGCCATCAGCGAAAAATGTGCAAGACACCCACCATGTTGATACCACATTCGGTTCCTTGTTCCTAAAGGTATGTCTTCCAATAACGGACCTAATGTTTCTTATAGCAATGTGGTGTACTTCCTGCCATTATGATTTCATTGTATGAAATGGGTGTCTATAACTCTGTCCTCCAGAATCCCACATTTCACATTCATCGATCACAGCTTTTGGTGTGCAACTTGCTGCAGCAAACATGGATTTTCAGTTGGCCAACAATGCATGTATTGCAAATTAACATATCCATGGTTCGTGAAAGTAGCCTCGTCAGTCAACAAAATAAAATTAATAAATGTGTCATCCCTCTGAATCTGAAGTTGAAACCATCAGGAGAATTCAATGTGACGCATACAATTCGTACCAGTTAATTCTTAGTGGAGACTGATATGGTAAGGATGATATTTATGGCGATGCAGAACGCAAACAACACTAAGCTATCTCATGCCAGATTCCCTTGGGATTTGACGCAAACTAACACAAGGATCTCGAACCACAGTGGCCATAATACCAATTTCCGTTTCCTCGTTAGTAACTTCCCTTTGCCGAATATGTTTCCGATGCGTTAAAGCTCTAGTAGTTCTCAATTTATCACACTCATATTTAGATGTACGACCTGTAGAGTGAGTACGTTGAGAATATCTTTCAGCGTGTAAGTCTCTAGCTCTCACTGAATTTCGTTGGCATTCTCCGTAAATGAAAAGCATACCTAGTTGTTGTCCGAAGAAATACCTAATTCACATTCGCTTGATTGGACGATACTAGTCTCACCGTTCCTTTTAGTGTGGTATTGCGAAACCGTCAAATGGTGTTAACATGTCAATGGCACGTTAGATGAATATGCCGTAATCGGCGAATATTTACTATTTGCACGATATACAAGAGAGAATTGTAAGAGCATGTGCGTCGATAAGTGCCGAAGTGATAATGAATAGCTCTCAGTCTATGATAAAACGACTGCCGCACTGCATTGATACCAATGGTCATCATTTCGAACATCATGGACGTTCACGCCACCTTTTTGACCATCGGTGACCTTACTCTTACACGTCGTTGGATTCGTCTCGATAGCCGCTGTCAGAAAATAAGTACGAAATTATATCGTCCCATTAAAAAAAAAAGTTGACTTTGATATCTCTGAAGCGACCCAATTTAGCAACAAGAAACCAAATTGTCCAACAAACTTTTCAGCTCCTACCATACTTTCAGAGTTATCCTTGGTGGCAATAGTTAGTGACTCACCCTGTATATATATGAGTGGACATATTGTTTCGAATCCACTGTGTTAAGAACTCCGAAGGCCTTCTTTGATTTTCGATATACTGGATAGTACGCGTTGAGGTGAGTCGTTCGTTGCGGCACAAACAATTCACTGTACATGTGTTAGATTTGGAAATAAACCTGATCTTCCAGTCACGCTAGCAGTATGTGCTACTGTATACAGAATAATTTCATTTCCCTGATCTTTCCATAACATGTATTGAAGGGATCGAATTTTATCCTGAGAGATATGCTTTTACTATATTTGGCAGTTAGTTTGGTTTTGGGATTTCAAATTCTTTCGTGACTTGAATTCGTTTTTCATAGTAGACAGTATCGTCCACTAGTTCTCTCTATTCATTGGTTCCGTGTTTGCTTCAGTGTTTGTTTGAAATTAGTTGATATGGTGGTACAAAATAACATTTCGTCACCGCTTTCTGGATTTCTGTTACTTCAAAATATTCTTCACCCTAACCGTGTTCTACATCTGATCATTCTGGGTCACTTTTCGGTTCTAACGGAAACACCTTTCTTAGACACGTTACTATCCTCATCTGACCTTTTGTCGATTCTGAAATACTCCTCCTAATGTCATTAGTTCTCTTTCTTTCACAGCAGGCTCTTCATCTCACCTGTCATTCACATCGGTTCTAACGACGTCTACCTTTACTTTGTGTTTTGTGTAGTTTTCGTGAACTTCAGTAATTCGTAAACAATCGTCCGTATCTACTTCTCTCCGCTTACTGACAACAGTTTATTCCGCTGGCGAATTGCTAGCCAGGAATGTTTTGTCGGCAACACAAGATTTCGTCTTTCTCCACTCTCCTCATCGCGACCGTATTTCTTTTCTTATTATTAGTCTCAGTATTATTAGCATCTAGCGTACTTTGCGCGGTGCCCTTTTTCTTACTACTTTCCACCTCTTTGATAACAGTAGCCTGAGTATTTTACGTGGCGCTAAATTTTTCCATTTCCTCCATGATATCAGGCCACATACAATTCTCGGCGTCCCTTTTCCTCCTTTCACTTCTATCTGGCCTTTTGGTTGCACAATCCCTTTAGGACGTGGAACAGATCACCGATCTGTTCAAACCAACTAGTAATCCGTGTCAACTCATTTTAGCAAATTTTATCGTTATTCAAACTGTCGTCAGGGCTTTCTTCCTTGCCTATGAACATCTTCACTTTTACTCTTGCTCCACTGTCGTTATCAGCTGAAGCAGGTCCATTGGACTCTACAGTGACGGTCTGATTCCATTCTACTGTCCTAACTACAGCTTCCATACGAACGGCTGAATGGCCTGATTTATTCTTCTGGCTGGCGGGCTCTCTCTCTCTGCACACTAGAGTAAGTTTCATCACCTTCCTCCTGTGACTCATTCCTTAGGGCACTGTTGCGGTGCTTCGTCTGCATTAGTCTGGCCTATAACATAAACAGTTCACAGTTTCCCGCGTGGTTTTTGTCGTGGTAATGTCGCGGTGCTAATCCTCTTCCACGAACACCTGAACTATCTCGTTGAACAATGTTAACGCGATACCTATTGCCGTCGTTTTATTCATTGTCATTGTGATTATCTTATTGTCATCATTATGACAATAATCACGATTATTTCGCCAATAATATTCGTCCTCTACTCTTTCTAAAAACGCAGAAAAGCTTTTGTGATTGTTTCCTACGTATATCTTCGAATCCTCTGGAAGATTTATCCACGGTTTCCATGTGGTCTCGGATTCGGATCGTCTGTTTAAAGTATGTCAATTTCCAGTTCCATGATTCACAGAAATCTTTCATAGTTTCTGCCTTTAGTGTCATATAATCTAACCATTATAAATTCTCAACACAAACAATATTGTTTCAGTTCTGATCAGTATTCCTCGACAAACTTTTGTTTGAATTCGTTAAACGTCAAGGGATCAGTGTTCAAATTTAGCCTCCATCGTTTAGCATCACCTGCTAATGCACTGATAACTACGTTAATGTCTTCCTGATCTGTCAAATATGCAGGAAAATTGCTATCACAATTTTTCAGAAAAATCCAGTGCGTGCCTGCCAGTATGTCTTTCAGTAGGATCAAAGTGTTCTTCACCCTCCGATGGTTTCACATGTGGTATCCCATCATTGACACAACTACACTTGTCTCTTATTTTCCTTTCACAACTACACTTGTCTCCTATCTTCCTTTCACGGTCACAGATCTTGCCTTGCATCTGTGAAGTGTTTTGTTGGATTTCTGTTCGCAAACATTTACCTGTTTACTTATTTATTTCCAGAGCGAACTACTGTCTTTCTTAAATGTGAGGTTGCATTTCTACATTCGTTAATCATTTCGGTTTTCAGACCGAAAACCTTCCGGTCTACTTTCGTTACTACTAAAAGTTGTACCGTTTCTTGGATCTTGATGATTTCTAAAGTGAAACTTTCGTTCACATCATCGATTTGCCCCTGCATAGGAGCCACATTGGTATCTATGGTATTTATTTCATGTGTCATGCCTTTGACTACAATATTCAAATCGTCTACTTTTTCATCTACTTTTTCCATCTGTTTACTGAACTTTACAATTAGTGTCTTAAGTTGGTTATCAAGACCACTACCTTGTGCCTTAACCTAACTATTAATGTTGCTACTTTGTGATTTAATTTGTGTAGATAAAATTTTTAACTTAACATTCATGTTGAAAGGTTTTTCACTGTGTTGGTGTGCCGTATATTCATATTCTGATTCTACGTGATGTTCCTCGATCGGTTCTTTCTCTATTTATTGTGAACTGAACACGTCGACCGATTCATCCATGTGACCACTCAGAATCTGATGATTTACATACATGTGCTATGCTATGCAAGCCAATTGCCTTTTTTGTGGCGTTACGTGTGTACTCATTTCGGTAATTGCTGCGGGGCTCCATTATGTTTCTCGGTACTCCCTGTAATGAATAGTTCTGTTCCCTTTGATCTACTATGTTTTTGTGTTCTTTTAATACTGAGTACGGATTTCAGTTTACTTTACAAGCTACCGTGATATTTGCTACTATTTGTTTTATTGTATTTACTGCAAGTTCGAGCCGCTGGACATTCAGTGATCGCAATACATTCGTTTGCTCTTAGTACATTTCCTACGATCTGTGTAATTTTAGCGGCAAATATTAAATTGGCTGTATGCCGATAATGTTTTTCCTTTCAAGGGATTTTTAATTATCTAGCCGTGACGATGTGTAATATCAAAGTATCGGAACAATTTTGTTTCCCTCAAAATTTAAGTTGAAAAAAAGTGGAAGCAAGGTAAACGGAAACTGTACCCAGGTCCTATTAGTAATCAAGCAAACTGTAATTACGTAAAAAGAAACGGTTCTCCGCCTAATTAGGTAAAGTTTTACCCAGTGCTAGTAGGATTCATAAGGAAAGTGAACTATATGGGTTGACTTCATTTCACTGTAAACTTCTGTTTTGGTGATAAGTTGCACAACAGTAGCACGAATTAGCAAGGAATGTACCAGTGATTGGGCCTGAACTACACAGGAGGAGTATTAATTTGTTAGACAACAACTGGCTCTCAATAAAACTTACCTTCTGTAACCTACAGTAGGAGGATAAATATAATTACAGGTAAATGATTACAAATGGAGGAGCTCTGTTGACTTTGGCAATGTTCTTTGGTCAATTTAATTACAGGAAGTTACTACTGTTGACATGATTATGCACTGTTAGTACCTTTTGTACTGACTATTAATTGCATTCCCAATTAACATTAAACTCCTTTTATTTACCTCAAGAGGAATATATGACCCATGGATATAGCATTGTCTGAGTATTTGTAGCCAGTTGCTTATGCTTGATTGTTGTTATTGTAATATCTTTTAATCTGGCTCAACTGTTAAAGTTGGTACCCAGAAATTAATTTATCGGCAAATTCAGACCGTAGCTAAACACTTAAGTCACAAAACTATATGGGAAAAACTGTTTCAATAAAATGAATCTTTGAACAATATACTTTAGCTAACCATTTATGAAAACTACGTGGAGCAATTCAAAACCTACGCTCACTAAATAATTAAGCACTTTACAAACCTACAAAGTTTGTTAAGTTTTGTTTACAGCACATTACTTTTGAAATTACATTCATAGATTATTTACAATCACATAAATTATCATAGATAAAGAATAAAACATGTTATTTGTTATATCAAAGATCATGGTTATACGTAAGTCTTATTATGTAAAGGCAGAGAAAGAAGTTAGATAAGACAATTGTAGGTAATATCGACAAATCTGTCACGAACAGACGAGTAACAATGAGACTTCAGTGTGCGTTGCCCCTCTGTTCGTTATAGTTGTTGTGGTGGTCTTCATTCCTGAGACTGGTTTGATGCAGCTCTCCATGCTACTCTATCCTGTGCAAGCTTCTTCATCTCCCAGTACCTACTGCAACCTACATCCTTCTGAATCTGTTTAATGTATTCATCTCTTGGTCTCCCTCTACGATTTTTACCCTCCACGCTGTCCTCCAATACTAAATTGGTGATCCCTTGATGCCTCAGAACAGGTCCTACCACCCGATCCCTTCTTCTAGCCAAGTTGTGCCACAAACTTCTCTTCTCCCCAATCCTATTCAATACCTCCTCATTAGTTACATGATCTACCCATGTAATCTTCAGCATTCTTCTGTAGCACCACATTTCGAAAGCTTCTATTCTCTTCTTGACCAAACTAGTTATCGTCCATGTTTCACTTCCATACAAGGCTGCGCTCCATACAAATACTTTCAGAAACGTCTTCCTGACACTTAAATCAATACTCGATGTTAACAAATTTCTCTTCTTCAGAAACGCTTTCCTTGCCATTGCCAGACTACATTTTATTTCCTCTCTACTTCGACCATCATCAGTTATTTTGCTCCCCAAATAGCAAAACTCCTTTACTACTTCAAGTGTCTCATTTCCTAATCTAATTCCCTCAGCATCACCCGTCTTAATTCGACTACATTCCAGTATCCTCGTTTTGCTTTTGTTGATGTTCATTTTATACCTTCCTTTCAAGATACTATCCATTCCGTTCAACTGCTCTTCCAAGTCCTTCGCTGTCTCTGACAGAATTACAATGTCATCGGCGAACCTCAAAGTTTTTGTTTCTTCCCCATGGATTTAAATACCTACTCTGAATTTTTCTTTTGTTTCCTTCACTGCTTGCTCAATATACAGATTGAATAACGTCGGGGAAAGGCTACAACCCTGTCTCACTCCCTTCCCAACCACTGCTTCCCTTTCATGCCCCTCGACTCTTATAACTGCCATCTGGTTTCTGTACAAATTGTAAATAGCCTTTCGCTCCCTGTATGTGACACCTGCCACCTTCAGAATTTGAAAGAGAGCATTCCAGTCAACATTGCCAAATGCTTTCTCTAAGTCTACAAATGCTAGAAACGTAGGTTTACCTTTCCTTAATCTAGCATCTAAGATAAGTCGTAGGGTCAGTATTGCCTCACGTGTTCCAATATTTCTACGGAATCCAAACTGATCTTCCCCGAGGTCAGCTTCTACCAGTTTTTCCATTCGTCTGTAGAGAATACGAGTTAGTATTTTGCATCCGTGACTTATCAAACTGATTGTTCGGTAATTTTCACATCTGTCAGCACCTGCTTCCTTTGGGATCGGAATTATTATATTCTTCTTGAATTCTGAGGGTATTTCGCTTGTCTTATACATCTTGCTCACCAGATGATTTGTCTGGACTGGATCTCCCAACGCTGCCAGTAGTTCTAATGGAATGTTGTCTACTTCCGAGGTCTTGTTTCAACTTAGGTCTTTCAGTGCTCTGTCAGACTCTTCACGCAGTATCATATCTCCCATTTCATCTTCATCTACATCCTCTTCCATTTTGGTAATATTGCCCTCAAAAACCTCGCCCTTGTATAGACTCTCTACATACTCCTTCCACCTTTCTGCTTTCCCTTCTTTGCTTAGAACTGGGTTTCCATCTGAGCTCTTGATATTCATACAAGTGGTTCTCTTTTCTCCAAATGTCTCTTTAATTTTCCTGTAGGCAGTATCTATCTTACCCCTCGTGAGATAAGCCTATACATCCTAACATTTGTCCTCTAGCCATCCCTGCTTAGCCATTTTGCACATCCTGTCGATCTCGTTTTTGAGACGTTTGTGTTCCTTTTTGCCTGCTTCATTTACTGCATTTTTATATTTTCTCCTTTCATCAATTAAATTCAGTATTTCTTCTGTTACCCAAGTATTTCTACTAGCCCTCGTCTTTTCACCTACTAGGTCCTCTGCTGGCTTCACTACTTCATGTCTCAAAGCTACCCATTCTTCTTCTACTGTATTTCTGTCCCTCATTCCTGGCAATTGCTCCCCTATGCTCGCCCTGAAACTCTGTACAACCTCCGGTTCTTTCAGTTTATCCAGGTCCCATCACATTAAATTCCCACCTTTTTGCAGTTTCTTCAGTTTTAATCTACAGTTCATAACCAATAGATTGTGGTCGGAGTCCACATCTGCCCCGTGGAAATGTCTTACAATTTAAAACCTGGTTCCTGAATCTCTGTCTTACCATTATGTAACCTATCTGAAACCTGTCAGTATCTCCAGGGTTCTTCCATGTAAACAACCTTCTTTTATGATTCTTGAACCAAGTGTTAACTATGATTAAGTTGTACTCAGTGCAAAATTCTATCAGGCGGCTTCCTCTTTCATTTCTTAGCCCCAATCCATATTCAACTACCACGTTTCCTTCTCTCCCTTTTCCTACTACCAAATTCCAGTCACCCATGACTATTAAATTTGCGTCTCCCTTCACTATCTGAATAATTTCTTTTATTTCATCGTACATTTCTTCAATTCCTTCGTCATCTGCAGAGCTAGTTAGCATATAAACTTGTACTACTGTAGTAGGCGTGGGCTTCATGTCTATGTTGGCCACAATAATGCGTTCACTATGCTGATTGTAGTAGCTTACCCGCTTTCCTATTTTTTTATTCATTATTAAACCCACTCCTGCATTACCCCTATTTGATTTTGCATTTATGTGGTTATGTAGCATTGAATTGGCACTGGTGGGCTGTTAATACCACATCCCTTTATTTGTTATTCAATCCCATTGGAGTTACACCATGAAACTTCACAGTAGTTACAAACATAAACTATCGTATGAAGGAATGGGGGTGCAAAGCCCTCCATTCTCTGTCTGATTTTCCGGTAATGTCGTACAATCAGTTTAGGCAAGAGGAGTGTTGGGTCCCCCTGCATTTGAGTCTAATGCAAACTTCTGCTTTATCTCTGTCGACAAAGGCTGTTTCAGAATCCCCGTCCTTCGTTCTCCAACACACAATTGTTCATCATTAACTGGAGGAGTAACGACTTCATGACAAATACCGGAAATCTTATGTATTTAACACAGGGGAAACTGTGGTCTCCAGAAAAACGTTACTGCATCCCTCCTCTCCGTCTGTTGAGCGCCGCGCACAGCATTTCGATGGTACCCACTTCTGTGCATAGCTGAAAGTGCCTCGTTGAAAAATCCAGAAGAGAATAGTTACAAGCAAACTTTTGTAGACACATTTCGTACATGCAAATATATTCCGTAGTTACTTAGCGAAACAGCATTCTACTACCTGTTTTGTTCATTGTCAATGTACTTCCAGCCTTTAGATACATCTGAAACATATGTGGCACAGGGCTGTGCTTTGAATTCAGTTCATTTTGAAACGAAATGTTATTTTACTCAACAACTTCTAACACTAACACACATCGTCACGCAACCACTATGCTCACACGTTATTTCTTTGCGACGTTTTTATGTAATAAATATTAATAAAGGACTATGTGAAAGAAGTTCAATGAATGTTGAGAGCTTTTTCCATTCTCTGTATATTTTGTGTTAAGAAAAGAGGATAACTGACACGTTTATGAGTTCAATCTATGTCCGAGCTCTAAATTCCGTTTTGTTCAAAGTACAGGACTATAATTAGATTTCAGTTCCCTTAATTTAATAATTTCAATCCAGAAAGACTTTCAGTTCCTAACGAAATCCTTCAGACCTGTGGTAAGTTTACGGAAATATACAAAGTGATCTTCTGAAACTGTATTCGCGTTGCATAAATGGCCTGCTTTATTTGCAATTCCTGTGTGATTTCATCAGCGTTCTTATTGTGCCATTGGTAGCTTACATTCAAAGTATTGTACTGTAATAAATTAGTCAGCAAATTATTGATGGCTGGAAGTAGTACACATTGCATTGAGGATGTTTCATTAACGTGTTTCACTACTATTCGAAACAGCTTGCAGAGTTTCCTCGCAGAAGTAAGAAGTTATTATCTTCTAACTATTTCCATTAGCTTCCATTTTATAATGCATTTTAATATCATAGTTGAAGTTAGCACTTATTTGGTAACGACAAGAAACCGCGTGATTATGGAAAGTGCTTGTTTACCTCTGACTGCCGACCGTTTGTTTAACTGCCACAGCTTACTTAAGTGGTGTTGTATTACCGCACTAAGTCACTCATTCCTGGCACTCGTCTGCAGTGCATTTAAGTTTATTTTACATGTTTATGCCAATTCACGGAGCTCTACTACTACTTTAAGAGACATAACTTATATAAGAAATGGATAATTGTTTCACGGTATAAATTACAGAAAAATCAGTGAAAGTCTGCTTATATAGCTCTCTTTTAAGACAATAAAATTAGTATTACCGTCATAAGCCCCGTGAAAGGATGCTTAATACCTCTGTTCCAAACATGAGAATTACTATGTCCTCCCCTATGTCAACAGATATGGAAACATACAGTAAGCAACAAGCATTGTTTTTGAGGATGCTGTCCAGCCTGCATCGACCTAGCCAATGACACCTCTTGCCACATACGCCTGGCAGCAGGGTACTACTTGAACAGGATACTTTGGTGGCTTCCACGTTCCCCTTGACATATTGCGAATAAGAAGTAGCAGCTTGTAGAGAGGTCAGCGGAGCTTCTTAATATAATTGGATCGTGCGTAGAAAATGCTTGTGCCAAGAGCAACAATATTTTTGTTAGTCGTCTACAAAGAAGCCACTGAGATGTTTTGAAGTCAAAAGGAGTAATTCTCTGCATGGGTGTGGTGCCAACTCGTCTGGCAGCCACAGCAGGAGATTGTGTGACGCAATGCGGCAGGGCTAAGACTTCAGTGCGGTATTCTACGTCGTATATCCCAAGAATGGGTTAGGGAGCGGAAACAAAATGACTAACTAGTGATGGCTTACAGCTTAAAGATCTCTCCGAATAGCAAGAACGGCGTGTCGAAGGCTCCCACTGGGTGATGTGGCATTCGATGAGTACGACACAGCACTGGAAACAGCTACTGTAGGCCTCCCATTGGTCCGTAAATTACTTTCTGCACTTGTCTGACTGACTCTCCCTTCAGGCGCGTTTCATAAGACTTCAATGGTCCTCATTGCAGGTCGGGACGCCATGGAACCTTAGTCTGTAAGAACAACATGAAGAATGCAAGTGCGCCAGTAATTCCCTCGTAGTGTTGAAAGATGTATATAAAAAATTAAAGAAACCGTTATTTAGGTCAGTTTTTAAAGCTGGCCTAAGAAATTTCCATTCTTGTTCTCTATATTGAAGATCTAATGAGAAAGAGCATTATATTTATCACAATCCTAACGGACAGAAGAATCGGCTATAACCGTCCCTTGATATAAGTGACAGATTTGATATATTGGAAATAGTTCAGATAAAATAAATACGTAACAAAACTGAAGCTTGGTTTGAAAACCGCTGTAATTTACTACTCATATATACTGAAGCGCCAAAGACTCGTATACGCATGCGTATTCAAATACAGAGGTATCTAAACAGGCACAATATGGAACTGTGGTCGGCACCGCCTGTATAAGACAACAAGCGTCTGGCGCAGTTGTTAGATCGGTTACAGCTGTTACAAAGACAGACTATCAAGATGTAAGTGAGTCTGAACGTGGTGTTACAGCCGGCGCACGAGTGATGGGACACAGAATCTCCGAAGCGGCGATTAAGTGGCGATTTTCCCGTACGACCATTTCACGAGTGCACAGTGAATATCAAGAATCCCGTAAAACATCAAATCTCCGACATTGCTGAGGCCGGAAGAAGATCCTGCAAGAACGGGACCAACTATGACTGAAAAGAATTGTTCAGTGTTACTGAAGTGCAAACCTTCGTCATATTGCTGCAGATTTCAATGCTGGACCATCAATAAGTGTCAGCGTGCGAACCATTCAACGAACCATCAACACCATCATCGTGTGCCCGTCATGACTGCAAGAGACAAAGCTTTATGCCTCGCCTCGGCCCGTCAACATTGACATGGACTGGTGATGATTGGAAACATCTTGTCTGGTCGGACGAATCTCGTTACAAATTGTAACGAGCGGGTGGACGTGTACGGTTATGGAGCCAACCTGATGAATCCATAGACCCTGCATATCAGCAGGGGACTGTTGAAGCTGCTGCAGGCTCTGTAATGCTGTGGGACGTATGCAGCTGGAGTGATATTGGACGCCTGATATGTCTGGAAGTGACTCTGACAGGTGAGACGTATGTAAGCGTCCTGTCTGATTACCTGCATCCATTCACGTCCGTTGTCCATTCCGACGGAGTTGCGCAATTCCAGCAGTACAATGCGACACCCCACAAGTCCAGAATTGCTATAGAGTGGCTCCAGGGACGCTCTTTTGAGTTTAAACATTCGCGCTGCCAACCAAACTCCCCAGATATGAACATTATTGAGCATATCTGGGATGCCTAGCAACGTGCTGTTCAGAAGAGATCTCCACCCCCTCGTGCTCTTACGGATTTATGGAGAGCCCCCCCCCCTCCCCCCCCTCCCCCCAGCACTACTTCAGTCATTTATCGAGCCCATGCCATGTCGTGTTGCGGCAGTTCTGCTTGCTTGCGGCGACCCTACACTATGTTACGCAGGTTAGTACACCTGGCTCTTCAATGCTTATGGCGCTGTTGGATATGATTTACCGTAGCGTCTGCCGGAAACAGAGAAAATTGAAGGTTACTTTGAAACCGACCGATGGTGCAAGCACTTGTCTCTATAAACTGTCTCTGTGACGTTGATGTACTTCCGCGGCCAGTGAGATCCCCAGTTTTCCGAAACTCCTTCACCAAAGAAGACGAAGTAAATATTTCTGAATTCCAATCACGAACAACTGCCAAGATGAGAAACATAGAAGTAGATATCCTCGGAGTAACGGAGCAGCTTAAATCACTTAATAAAAGCAAGGCCTCCGGTCCACCAGGTTCCTCTCAGAGTATGCTGATAAAATAGCTCCAGATTTAATAGTCATATAAAACCACTCGCTCACAGAAAGATCCGCACTTACAGACTGGAAAATTGCTACAGTACACCGATATCCAAAAAGGCAAGTAGGAGTAATCTACTGAATTACAGTCCCGAATCACTAACGTCTAACGTCGATTTGCAGTAGGGTTTTGGAACATATACTGTATTCGAACGTTATGAAATACCTCGAAAAAAAACGATTTATTGACACATAGTCAGCACGGTTTCAGAAAATATCGTTCTTGTGAAACACAACTAGCTCTTTATACTCATGAAGTAATAAGTGCTATCGACAGGGGGTGTCAAATTGATTCCACATTTTTAGATTTCCAGATTCCTCACAAGCGTCTTCTAACAAAATTGCGAGCCTACGGAGTATCGCCTCAGTTGTGAGACTGGATCAGTGATTTCCTCTCAGAAAGGTCACAGTTCGTAGTAACAGACGGAAAGTCATCGAGTATAACAGGAGTAATATCCGGTGTTTCCCAAGAAAGTGTTATAGGCCCCCTATTGTTCCTGATCTATTTTAACGACATAGACCATCTGAGTCAACGTCTTGGATTGTTTGCAGATGATGCTGCTATTGGCTCTGAGCACTATGGGACTTAGCTTCTGAGGTCATCAGTCCCCTAGAACTTAGAACTACTTAAACATAACTAACCTAAGGACATCACACACATCCATGCCCGTGGCAGGATTCGAACCTGCGACCACAGCGGTCGCGCGGTTCCAAACTGTAGCGCCTAGAACCGCTTGGCCACTCCGGCCGGCGATGCTGCTATTTACCGGTTTGTAAAGTCATCAGAGGACCAAAACGAATTGCAAAATGATTTATATATGATACCTGTATGGTACGAAAAGTGGCAACTGACCCTGAACAAGGAAAAGTGTGAAGTTATTCACATGAGAAAAAAAAAAAAAAAAAAAATCAGCTAAATTTCGATTAAAGTCAAGCAAATCTGAAGGCTGTAAATTCAACAAAATACTTAGGGATTACAATTACAAATAACCGGAATTGGAACGATCACATTGATAACATTGTGGGTAGAGCAAACCAAAGACTGCGTTTCATTGGCAGAACACTTAGAAGGTGCTACAGGTCTACTAGACTGCTTACACCACGCTAGTCCGCCCTGTTCTGGAGTATTGCTGTGCGATGTGGGATCCGCATCAGTTGAGACTGACGGATGACATCGGAAAAGTACAAAGAATGGCAAACGGCAGCTCGTTTTGTATTGCTGCGAAATAGGGGAGATAGTGTCACAGACATGTTACGTGAGTTGGAGTGGCAATCAATAAACCAAAGGTGTTTTTCGATCCGACGGGATCTTCTCATGAAATTTCAATCACCAGTTTTCTCCTCCAATTGCGAAAACACTCTGTTGGCACCCACCTACATAGGGAGAAACGATCATCACGATAAAACAAGAGAAATCAGGTCTCGAACAGAAAAATTGATGTGCCTGTTTTTCCCGCGTGCCGTTCGGGAGTGGAACGGTAGAGAGACAGCTTTAAAGTGGTCAATTGAACCCGCTCCAGGCACTTTATTGTGAATAGCAGGGTAATCATGTAGATGCAGATGTAGATGTACCCGATATAATGTGTCTGGGAGCAAATGGTTTAAATGGCTCTGAGCACTATGGGACTTAACATCTGAGGTCATCAGTCCCCTAGATCTTAGAACTACTTAAACCTAACTAACCAAAGAACATCACATACATCGACGCCCGAGGCAGGATTCGATCGTAGCGATCGCGTGGTTCCAGACTGAAGCGCCTAGAACCACTCGGCCACATCGGCCGGCTGTCTTGGAGCAACTCGCAAATTAATTTCGCCCGGGTACCAGTATCCAGGATGTCAAGGGCCAGTTTCAACAGTTGGGTGACATCCTGACTCACAAGAGGAAGCATCATCTTTATGGCACCTTTCCCAGTATTGTCCATGTATGCATCTAGACCAGAGGGGCTGTGACTTCATACTGGTAAGTGGGCTCATTTGCTATCATCTTTGTAAATTTGACTCGATGCTGTAATCACTGAAATTACATCACCATCCCTCTCACTCCGAGTGCCATTTTGTTTCTTTCTCTCCTTTCGGGTGCATCACTTTTTTGTCGGACAGTGTAGCTACAAAACCAAACAACTGCGTTAATTACCATCCATTTTGATCTTCAATGCCTCTGCAGGTATCGAAGTTCTTTTTCCCTTTTTCCTTAGCATACATCTAAACGAGCTCTGTCGAGTATACTCGAATATTTAGAACCATTTGGCTCTTTTGGATCAACAGAGGTTTCGGCACCGTCGTTAATGACGTCTAATGCAGAGAGCCTGGCCAGGAATAGCACCGTTGTTGGAGGTCTGACGTGCGCCAGTTTGTCACCACGGGGGCTGTCCCACACCAGACGGGCTGCCCACGTGACTTATTCACTGGCCAGCTGCTGATGTCACAGCCCGCTGAGCTGTTCACCCATTGATGAGTTGCGAGTGCCTGCCAGTGGGACCGAGCTGGCTCAGCCATTCCCGAGTTCCGGATCTTTTGTAGGAAAAATACATATTCTAGCAGGTCTTTTTTTTTTTCAACTGATGTGTTCCACTACACAGTTCATCGTAGACACCATTTGCATAGTATAAAAATAATTAGAAACAAAGAGTACAGAAACACCCACCCACACACAAACACACACAGATACACAAACACACACACACACACACACACACACACACACACACACATGAAATGGCTGTGTCAAAGCTGAGCTGGGAAGATAAGGGAATCAGGCCAGAAATCTATCGGCGCATCAGACTTGGCTGGCAAGCAATTGGGAGGAATTCAGCGGTATTCAGATCAAAAATGCCAGTAAATCTGAAGAAAACAGTATTTGATCGATGCATTCTTCCTGTGCTGTCGTACGGTTACGAGACATGGACACTGAACTCATTTACAAAAGGGAAACTTAGGACGGCACAGAGAGCCATGGAAGGATCAGTGCTGGGCTACACAAGAGAGGATAGGAAAAGGGCAGATGACAAACGGTCTGTAACGAAGGTTAAGGACATCTTAGAGGCAGTAGTCTCCTTGAAATGGCAGTGGGCTGGCCACGTCCTGAGAAGAAAAGACAGCAGGTGGACGAAGTTAGTACTGGAGTCCGGCAGAGTATCGGAGGCCTAGAGGAAGACCACTGGACAGATGGGACAAAGAAATCAAGAAGATCGCTGGTAGCACCTGGCAGAGAACTGCCCCAGACTGTTCCACTTGGAGAGCACTGCTGAAAGCTTACTTGAATCCAAGACTCGAAGAGGCCACATCATTTAATGATCGAATTGGCTGATTATATATATATGGAATCATGTGGAATCTGGTTTAAGGTTTGCAGGTTTTCTTGTGGTCGTTCTGTTTTCGAAATATAGCACTGTAACTGCCATTTTCTGTGTCTAGAGAGTCATTAGTTTTTGTAAGTCTTGCTAACATTCTGAACTTGTGCTTCAACTGACTATATCTGACTGTATCAGTACTGACACGCACACACCCACACCCACCCACACACACCCACACCCACACACCCACACCCACACCCCCCCCCCCCCCCACACACACACACACATATATATATATATATATATATATATATATTTATATATACTCCTGGAAATGGAAAAAAGAACACATTGACACCAGTGTGTCAGACCCACCATACTTGCTCCGGACACTGCGAGAGGGCTGTACAAGCAATGATCACACGCACGGCACAGCGGACACACCAGGAACCGCGGTGTTGGCCGTCGAATGGCGCTAGCTGCGCAGCACTTGTGCACCGCCGCCGTCAGTGTCAGCCAGTTTGCCGTGGCATACGGAGCTCCATCGCATTCTTTAACACTGGTAGCATGCCGCGACAGCGTGGACGTGAACCGTATGTGCAGTTGACGGACTTTGAGCGAGGGCGTATAGTGGGCATGCGGGAGGCCGGGTGGACGTACCGCCGAATTGCTCAACACGTGGGGCGTGAGGTCTCCACAGTACATCGATGTTGTCGCCAGTGGTCGGCGGAAGGTGCACGTGCCCGTCGACCTGGGACCGGACCGCAGCGACGCACGGATGCACGCCAAGACCGTAGGATCCTACGCAGTGCCGTAGGGGACCGCACCGCCACTTCCCAGCAAATTAGGGACACTGTTGCTCCTGGGGTAACGGCGACGACCATTCGCAACCGTCTCCATGAAGCTGGGCTACGGTCCCGCACACCGTTAGGCCGTCTTCCGCTCATGCCCCAACTTCGTGCAGCCCGCCTCCAGTGGTGTCGCGACAGGCGTGAATGGAGGGACGAATGGAGACGTGTCGTCTTCAGCGATGAGAGTCGCTTCTGCCTTGGTGCCAATGATGGTCGTATGCGTGTTTGGCGCCGTGCAGGTGAGCGCCACAATCAGGACTGCATACGACCGAGGCACACAGGGCCAACACCCGGCATCATGGTGTGGGGAGCGACCTCCTACACTGGCCGTACACCACTGGTGATCGTCGGGGGGACACTGAATAGTGCACGGTACATCCAAACCGTCATCGAACCCATCGTTCTACCATTCCTAGACCGGCAAGGGAACTTGCTGTTCCAACAGGACAATGCACGTCCGCATGTATCCCGTGCCACCCAACGTGCTCTAGGAGGTGTAAGTCAACTACCCTGGCCAGAAAGATCTCCGGATCTGTCCCCCATTGAGCATGTTTGGGACTGGATGAAGCGTCGTCTCACGCGGTCTGCACGTCCAGCACGAACGCTGGTCCAACTGAGGCGCCAGGTGGAAATGGCATGGCAAGCCGTTCCACAGGACTACATCCAGCATCTCTACGATCGTCTCCATGGGAGAATAGCACCCTGCATTGCTGCGAAAGGTGGATATACACTGTACTAGTGCCGATATTGTGCATGCTCTGTTGCCTGTGTCTATGTGCCTGTGGTTCTGTCAGTGTGATCATGTGATGTATCTGACCCCAGGAATGTGTCAATAAAGTTTCCCCTTCCTGGGACAATGAATTCACGGTGTTCTTATTTCAATTTCCAGGAGTGTATATATATATATACATAGTCAGAAAAATATCTGTAGAAAGTAGAAGCTCAGAATGTTGGCAAGACTTACACAAACTAATGACTCTCTACACACAGAAAACGGCAGTTACAGTGCTTCATTTCGAAAACAGAATGACCACAAGAAAAACTGCAAACTTTGAACCAGATTCCACATGACAGAAAGCTGTTCGGTTTACAAATAATGAATTAGACGCCGATCTTTATGTACCTGTCCATTTTATTGTAAAAATTCCTCGAACAGTTTTAGATCTATAATTTATATGTGCAAATGAAAATAAAAAATAAAGTAATATTTCAGGATATGACTGAAGAAATCTTGTAAACATGATGAAACGTGTCTCGGTTCATAAGAAAATAAAAGAACTGAGGTGCATCATGCAAAGGCATTTTTCTTTCAAACTGCTGTAGTCGTAAAAGCGTTAGTATTTCACACACACAAATACTCTGGAATGCTCAAAAATACTTTTCCGAACTGTTAAATTCACTGAAATATTCAACGACTCCCTAATTTGAATTAAATTACTCCATCAGTAATTTATTGATTTGTTTATAGAACGCGGAGACAACTGCAAATTAATCAAGGACATTACCAAAAGTCTTAGAACATTCCATATCATTCAGACATGTTCGAGAACGTTAAACTTTCAAGAACACTCGAGATATTAAAGAACGTTTGGAATAACCTAGAACATTCTAGAGCGTCCTAGAATAATCTCAATGCTTATATGACACTCAAATTCCCTTCTGCTTGAACCACTCCAATCTCCGTTGTTTTCATGTTTCGCTATTGTCTTTATATACCTTTAGAAGCTGGAACGTATCCCTACCAAAAGAGAAAAATTGATCGTTCTAGAACATTTTCTTACATCCTATAGCACTCTAGAACATATTGTCTGGAACATTATAGAACATTTACGATATTTCTAGAAAATAATATCACATTCTGGCACATTCTAGAACAATCTTCAACCTCCTGGATGGCTCTTAAATATTGTCGAAGCTTCTGTAGCATTCTGGAACATTCTACAATATCCTCCAACATAAAAAATCTAGAACATCGTATAATATTCTAAGTCGAACATTCAGAAAGAATCTGACCTATTTCGGCATCTTTGGCATTCGGTTCCCACCTGCTTCACCGACTTCCGTGAGTACGTCCATTGGTAAGATGTCCTATTTTGACACTCTAGTATTAGAACCCAACCTCTGCAGTTCGAAGCCGAAACCTTCTCCTTCCTTGTGGATGTGGGATGGAGGTGTTAGGGAGCTATAGCTGCACGTACAGTCAAACCAAGCTTACATTTAACGTACATATGAATTTTACTAAGGGTGATGTGGTATCTAGCTTCTTCATTTCACAGATAAAGACATCTCAATTTTTGTTAATAATAATGTTCTCTTAATACACAGCATACTCCTCCATTTCTCGGGTTCATTGTAAGCACAGTTTCCCCCCTTATACTGCCACCCGAAATTCAAGAAACTACAAGAACACAATCCCTGTCCATTTAGGCTCTATCCCAGGTCCACATAAATTCCACTACCCACACGTCATCATGGTACGTTGCTATTGTAAGCCATAACATATATAATTTAAGCAGAATCACTTCACACCACTTTGTTAACTCCATTTGAACTTACGTTACATTGCTTTTTTATACTTTTTTAGAAAAAAGCATGATAGACTTGTCACACTTCAGCATGATAGACTTGTCACACTTCGAATACCGTGCTGACACTGCCGTGCTCTGACACCATTTTCTACAGGAAGTCGGCACAGGGCGAAATTTTGTTGCAAATATTTGTTTCTGGAATTATGCAGTTAATTGTGCTGTGGAGTTCGAGTACGAGAATTGTTATTCACCTTGTCCACTCCGGAAGGAAGGAACAAAGGGTAATTCGTTCCCATGTAAGCGTATGTCCTGTTTCATGTGCATATAACGCGATGGAGAGAGTGCTCACTAAAGTAAATGGCGAGTGTCTTAATTTCTCTTACTATTGTGACGGTTGAGTGTTGTAAATGTGAGTGGAAGTGTTGAACACTTTTCCTGCAATACCCGTACTCCATTTTAGCAACAGCGTCACATAGTAGCAGTAAAGCCTCCTTTCTTTCTTCTTTTTAGTTCTGAAAATTCCCACTAAAAGTCCCTGAACAGCTCTGTTATACTTTCGTCGATCCTGTACTGACCAGTTAATATCTTAGAAGCATGTTTCTCATTTCTTTTCAGCGTCTATTGTTGATAAAAATATGTGAGGTGTCCTTAGAGTAGGTCACATTAGAGTCTTGAAATTGATAACTTCATAGATGCAACGCACATTCCCAGAGTCGTTGCACAAGTCTAAGTCATCGATTTGCTGTCTTCCTGTCTCTTAAAATCTGTTTTGCCTTTGGCTACAGCATACATAAGCATTTATAATTCGAAAATTCTCTAAACTGTAATGACTGAACTGTCCGATAGTTCGTTTTAGCGCAACGTCGAACCAGTTATCTAGTTATGGTAGTGAAATAAGTTTTAATTATCTACTTTTTAGAACCACGTATGGGTATTTCTACTAGTTTCTTTCACTGATAGTATACATGGTGTTCGGAGATTCTCGTTTTAAACTTGTATGACATTCAATGACTTATAGAGGGGAGTGAGTAGACACTAATTTGGATTGGAAACCATTTCCTGGACAGTAGCATTTGGTGCTACAAGCATTTGAAAACATATTAGTAACTCCACCACTTTTAGAAGTGGTTAATTAAACGTGACCCACTTCAACACTTGTTTTACAGTTACACGTAGTAATAGCCAAAGAAATTGTTCGTGTACTCGTTGACGGGCTCCCTTCAACGCGATGTCGGATACTTACGATTTGGAGCGCCTGTATCATTCCAAATTATGATGCGAAGTTCCTACGGAGATGCATGCATGTTCTACAACTACAACTACATCTACATGGATACTCTACAAATCACATTTAAGACAGACGGTTCATCGAACCACCTTCACAATTTTCCATAATTACAATTTCATACAGCGCGCGGGAAGAATGAACACCTATATCTTTCCGTACGAGCTCTGATTTCCCTTACTTTATCGTGGCAATTGTTCCTCCCTATGTAGGTCGGTGTCAACAAAATATTTTCGCATTCGGAGGAGAAAGTTGGTGATTGGAATTTCGTGAGAAGATTCCGTCGCAACGAAAAACGCCTTTCTTTTAATGATGTCCAGCCCAAATTCTGTGTCATTTCTGTAACACACTCTCCCATATTTCGTGATAATACAAAACGTGCTGCCTTTCTTTGAACTTTTTCGTTGTACTCCGTCAGTCCTATCTGGTAAGGATCCCACACAGCCCAGCAGCATTCTAAAACAGGACGGACAAGCGTAGTGTGGGCAGTCTCCTTAGTAGGTCTGTTACATTTTATAAGTGTCCTACCAATAAAACGCAGTCTTTGATTAAACTTCCCCACATTTTCTAAGTGTTCCTTCCAATTCAAGTTATTCGTGATTGTAATATCTAGTTATTTAGTAGAATTTATGGATTTTAGATTTCACTGATTTACCCTGTAACCGAAGTTTAACGAATTCCTTTTGGCACTCATGTGGATGCCCTCATACTTTTTGTTGTTTAGGGTCTCTGCCACTTTTCACAACACTCAGATATCTTTTCTAAATCGTTTTGCAGTTTGTTTTGATCTTCTGATTACATTATTAGTCGACAAACGACAGCGTCATCTGCAAACAACCAAATACGCCTGTTCAGATTGTTACCCAAATCGTTTATATACATGAGGGACTACAAAGGGCCTATAACAGTACCTTGGGGAACGCCAGAAATCACTTCTGTTTTACTCGATTATTTTCCGTCAATTACTACGAACTGCGACCTCTGTGACAGTAAATCACAAATCCAGTCACATAACCGAGACGATATTCCATAAGCAAGCAATTACACTACGAGCCGCTTGTGTGGTACCGTGTCAAAAGCCTCCCGGAAACCCAGAAATACGGAATCCATCTGAAGTCCCTTGTCAATAGCACTCAACACTTCCTGTGAATAAAGAGCTAGTTGTGTATAACAGGCACGATTTTCTAACCCATGTTGGCTGTGTCAATAGACCGCTGTCTTCGAGGTAATATTATTGTTGTTGTTGTGGTCTTCAGTCCTGAGACTGGTTTGATGCAGCTCTCCATGCTACTCTATCCTGTCCAAGCTTCTTCATCTCCCAGTACGTACTGCAGCCTACATCCTTCTGAATCTACTTAGTGTATTCATCTCTTGGTCTCCCTCTACGATTTTTACCCTCCACTCTGCCCTCCAATACTAAATTGGTGATTTCTTGATCCCTTGATGAGGTAATATATAATGGTCGAAAACAATATATGTTCCAATATCCTGCTTCATATCGACGTTCACGATATGGGCCTGTAATGAAATGGATTACTCCTACTACCGTTCTTGAATATTGTTGTGACCAGTTCAACTCTCCAGTCTTTAGGTACGGATCTTTCGTCGAGCGAACGGTTGTGTATGATTGTTAAGTATGGAGCTAATGGATCAGGATACTCCGAAAGGAACCTAGTTGGTATACGGTCTGGACCAGAAGACTTGCTTTTATTAAGCGATTTTAGTTGCTTCACTACTCCGAGGATATTTACTTCTACATTACTCATGTTGGCAGTTGTTCTCAATTAGAATTCTGTCATATTTACTTCGTCTTCTTTTGTGAAGCCTTTTCGGAAGGCTGTTCGAAGGAACAAGCACTCTGGCAACCGCAGCCATAATGAAAGGCGTGAGATGTGTTCGCAGTTGCGAATATGGGCAGGCATCAGCTGTATAATGGATTGACTACAATGGAAATTAGTGCCGCACCGGAATCGAAACCAGATTTCCTTCTTATCGCGAGCGGTCGCCTTACCATTTTTCTATCCGAGCACGACCCACTGCCAGGGAACTTTTACATTCATTGTGTGTATTACCGTAAAGGAGATACACTTTAATTAAAAGTTGGTTTGCCCGCTGTCGGAGGATAAATGCGATATTGCAATGCCTGTGTTACTCCCATTTTCGATGCAAGGTTCTTTCAGACATGCGTGCACATCGCATCAAATGGCATCACGGCTGACAGTTGTTCCCCCTAATCTGAGTTTATATGTGAATGAATCTCCATTTTTCAGGAGTTTCGTAAGATTACGAGTCTCGTACACTTTTTATTTTGCAGGAAACCTGCAGCTGTAAGTTACGGTAGCGAGTTCTACTAATTTTAACAGTAATATCTGCTTTGGAAAATCTTTCTCTCTTAATAGCAGTGTATCTATTATTGCAATATTTCCATATTTTGCCGGCCGGAGTGGCCGTGCGGTTCTAGGCGCAGCAGTCTGGAACCGGGCGACCGCTACGGTCGCAGGTTCGAATCCTGCCTCGGGCATGGATGTGTGTGATGTCCTTAGGTTAGTTAGGTTTAATTAGTTCTAAGTTCTACGCGAGTGATGACCTCAGAAGTTAAGTCGCATAGTGCTCAGAGACATTTGAACCATTTGAACCGTTTCCATATTTCTCAGCTCGTTGATTAATTTTTTTCTTTCCAAGGAAGCGTTCGCAAACGTTGCATAGCATCGTAAACATAGTGCTTAACAAATCTACTTGCTGCGGGGAAGTGTCATCAGCGGTTAACTGACAAATCGTCTGACATTTTGTTTAGACTTTCAAAGTGAATGTCTATTGTTTACACATTTCGAAAGATCCCCCTGTCTTCGAGTTTTTTACGTCAGAGTTTACTGATCACATTAAAAGAAAAAAAAATTGGGAAAAAAGAAAAAATAGCTACCAGGCATAGGTAACATTTATCTTTCTGTACTTTCTCCAAGTTTCTCCTATTTTCGAGTATTCCGGTGATCATTTTCGTGAAATAGTAAAAATTAGACACTCACTGTTTCAAGTAGTTCTAGGGAACCGGTGCTTTTTATCCCAGATTCTCCTCTTGTCACAATGAAAATAACTTCGTTGCGTACTGATCGCTTCAGCTGTTTGACAAGAAACTTGTGATCCTTGTAGCATATCGGGTATCGAAATTAAGAGTAGAGGTTTCTCTCAAACGCTGCAGCAACAACAGTGCCCGGCAACTTGCATTTCCGTTCTCATCTAGGCGGTGACTTACCTGACGTTCGTAAGCAGCTTGAAATCTTCCTGTCTTCTGTCAAGAGATTGGAAGCTACTAGAAATGCATGCGTTGGGAGATCTTTCGAAAGACACGTGCCACAAATTCCAAACGTAACACAAGTACTATCCTGTCTGGCGGATACTATCTGCTCTACAGGAAGTACAACATTCGCCATCACACATCCACTTAGTGGCGTATCAGTGGCTGATCTAAGGATCCTCTATAGGGGGCGCAGGACCACGGTATTACATCCAACCCCCTGCGTCCACTGGAAGACATGAAATAAAGGCAATTTTGGCTGCGACTTCGTAGACTTATGCTATAGGGATGAGAACTGTAATGCCCCACTAAATGGATTAGGGGGATGCACTACGCGTCACAATGTTTCCACATATCTCGCGGTATGTGAACTGCACAACATGTAATTTCTTTAAAAAAAAATCTTAAGATATTGTACTGCTTTTCTTGTCCACTACGAAAAATTGTTTCTATAGGAGAGAATGAAGCCTTAGGGGAAGACACAAAAATACCCAGTAGGCGAGACTATTAAATTCCTAGTAATGGCCGTCGAACCTCTGGTAACAAAGTTGCAGAGTTTGAAGAATCCCTACAAAGTAGTCAGGACCATACAATATTATGTACAGAACGGTGGCTAAAACCCAGAATTGATAACTGATTATACTTAGATAGAACTTGAGAGTATGTGTTGCTTCTGACCACATACAAATATACTCTCTCTCTCTCTCTCTCTCTCTCTCTCTCTCTCTCTATCAGTCCATTACCAAATTTGACGATGCCTTCAGGCCTCATGATGTGTCCGACGTGCCGATTCGTTCCCTCTGGTATTTCTGCCACATATTTCTTACATCTAATATATTCGCAGTTCCGAATATGGACAACCATCAGCTATATAATGGAACGACGACAGTGAAAATTCGTGCAGGACCAACTCTTGAACCACAGTTTCCGGACTATCGTTAGCGCTCGCCTTACAATTAGGCTAACCGAGCAAGCGACTTTCAAGTAAAATGCCTCACCTGAATAGGGATACACATAAGTGACGTTCGAGTACAGGTTGTAGACACATTGTTGAGGAAATATGGATTTTTAGTTCTAGCAGTGAGTGGTGCTTAGACAGCCTAATGGTAGTGTAGCACAGCAACTCTGTGGGCTACCAAAATATTTCATAGCAGTTTTAGTTATCGATGTATTTTTCTATGAATCAAAGTTTGTAAATAACAGTAAGTGAAATTTCAGTAATGTGCAAGACTACAGTTAACATACTTGCTGAAGTCTAATAAACAGTAAGAACCTACTATGCTGTCATAGTAGGAGGAGAGGTGATACTCCTACGTGGCGCGTCTCAGGCGGCGGATAGGGAAGTCCTCAACGGTTTACTGGCGGACTTGAATGAAATAAAATAGCTCTCGCGGACCAAACACACCCTCTGCGGTTAACAACCGGAGTTGTAAATCGGAGCTTGCTCCAACTAAGGTTGACAACCTTCGACAGTCAAAAACGGATAGGTCTTTTAGGAAAAAAATTCCACCGTCCTGCTCAAAAAGGCAGGAAAAGGCTACATCGGATTCGGTGGGTAGTCAACTAGAAGACAGCAACGAATCGGAGCGTTTGCAACCATCCAAATGCACACTAAAACACAAGAAGAAGATTAAACATGAGCAAATAAATTATATAGAAGCACACAAAATAAACTCACTACTTCAGACCGGAAAACTCAAGGAGCTCACAGATAAACTAAATAAACAAAAAAATTTAATAACAGGGATCCAAGAAAGGAGAAACACCACAGAGGACCCATTCGAATCACAAGGATACAGAATTTATAATGGGAAACGAGGACCGAGGGCAATGAAACAATGTCCCCAGTTTGGAGCAGGGTTTTTAGTAAACATAAAAATAACAGATTCAGTAACGGATTTCCAAGCAGTATCACCAAGAATTGCGACTCTAAGCTTTGAAACAATGAATAAAACCTATACAATAATAAATGTTCATGCCCCAACAAATGAAAAAAATTGTCTGACAAAAACAAAGGAAGAGGTAGATAAATTTTGGGACCTTCTAGAACAAACTGTGAACAGAGTAAATAAAAAGAATGTAAAAATCTCATTGGGAGATTTCAATGCTCAGTTGGGAAAAGAAAGGAAATATAAAGATATAATTGGAAAATGGAGTCCACATAAATTAACAAACAAAAACGGTCAAAGACTTGTAGAACTCTGCAGAGAACACAACCTTATATCTAAATCAACATACTTTAAGAGGAAGCCAAGTAAACTTAAAACATGGAAACATCCGGACTGGAGGAAGGGCGAGTGGCAGCTAGACCATGTCTGTATGGACAAAAATTTTCATAAGGAGATCCACAATGTTGAAGTACTGAGAGGAGTAGACACAGGCTCAGACCATTATATGGTTAAAATTAAAATCAAATTCACACTGTTAAAGAAGAGGACCGGAAAAACTGATAAAATAAAAAGGAGGTTTGACCCACATCAGCTAATAAAAAATAATAAGTACCAACAAATAACACAAACCATCAAATTAACAGATGATCTAGAACAACTAGTGCATAATCTTAAAAAATAAGCAGAGAATCTAGCTCCCTTGAACCCACGAAGGAAACATGCATGGTGGACATCAGAATCTGACAAATCCCATGAAGGTAGACACCAAGCATGGTTAAAGTTTCAAACACATAAAACTGAAGAAAATGCGATCAACCTAAAAAATGAAAGAAAAAAATTCTTTCAAAATGTTAGAAGAATCAAGATAGGATTTCATAAAGATATTATAAAGTCTATAGAAGGTAATTATCATAAAACAAACTCCAGGAACTACTACTAAATCTTTCGGAAACAACTACAACAATATGAGGCCCCTATACTAATACTGAAAGATGAAGATGGAAGAATGACACACAGTAACAAGAAAAATTCAGAAATAATGGCAAAAGCATTTTACAAACTTCAGAATTGCGAGGAACCCAAAGAGCCCTTACAAATCAACATAAATACCCCAATAAAAAACAAACCTAACAAACTAGACCCTCCAACTTTCCAAGAAGTAGAAGAAATTCTTAAAGAACAAAAAAATTATAAGGCATGTGGAGAAGATCAAGTTTTTGTTGAAATGTGGAAATATGCAAGTGACACAGTCAAGACCTCCTTACACATGGCTCTAACAAAAATTCGGGTAACAGAACAATTTCCCAAACATTGGACCACAGCTATCATCCACCCACTACACAAAAAGGGAGATAAGAGCAACCCAGACAACTACAAAGGAATCTCTCTCCTAGATTGCGCATATAAAATTCTATCCAAGATCCTATATGAAAGAATCAAGGAGCAATTAGAACAGGAGTTAGGGGAATATCTGGGAGGTTTCAGACCATGGAGAAGCTGTGCAGAGCAGATAATTAGTTTAAAATTGATTATGGCATACTACAAGAAACGGAACAAACCTGTGGCAATAACATTTGTAGATTTTAAGAAGGCATATGACTGTCTCCACAGACATTCAGTATTAAAAATTTTAAGAAATCTAGGGCTCCATCCAAAACTAATTAAAATAATACAACTCACTCTAACCAACACCAAATCAAAAGTGAAGTTTAGAGGAGAAATTTCGGAATTATTCCTCATAAAAACAGGCTTAGGACAAGGTGACTGCCTATCACCATTACTTTTCAACTGTGCACTGGATTACATAATGAGAGAATGGTACACGGACAATCCAAAGAGGATAAGAATTGGAAGTGCAAAAGATGATATTAGCTTAATCCGCTTGGGATTCACTGATGATCTTGCTCTCCTAGCCAACACCGTTCAAGAAGCCAGGCAACAAGTGAAATCACTACAAGAAATAGCAGAGAAAGTAGGCCTTAGAATATCATTTGAAAAAACGGAGATAACTGATCCACCACTTTCTAACAAAATTACAATAGGAGAACAGGATATCAAAATTGTTGATAAATTTAAATATTTAGGCGAAATAATAACATACAATCAAAATGAGAAGCCATCATGGCAAAATAGAATAAAAAAACTGAACTATGGAAATTACATTACCAATACTACATACAAAAAAAAAGCCTATCTATAGATGCAAAACAACTAATACAGCAGAAATTGACAGAATACTAAAAATAGAAAGAAGAATAATTAGGACATGTATAAATAAAAAGTATAAAATAAATGGACATTGGAGAATAGCATCAAATGAAACAGTATATAAGAAAATAGAACCAGTCATGTGCACAATCAGGAAGAAACGCATCTCATTCTTTGGACATCTGATGAGAACTCCAGAAAACAGAATTAGTAAAAAAATAATACAAAAATTGTGGAATAGCAAGAGCGACATTAAATGGATCACAGAAATTAAGGAAGATATAAAAGAACTTCAAATTACAGTAGATGACCTAAAAAACAAGACAGAGAAAACCAGAATACTGCAAGACCCGCAAACCAGACTACAAATGAAAATCAATAAAAGGAGTACAGGAAGAGTTGTCTCAGATGAAGAAAGAAAGAAAATATCTGAAAGAATGAAGAAATATTGGGTAGACAGAAGAGCAAAACACCTTTCATATAAGTATAGCCTCTAACAATTATATTACCTAAATATATTAAGTTATTGTCGAACCAAATTGTATCCATGTGTTACAACTTGTTTAGAACTTTGTATTTTTGACTAAAGTGGTCCAATGAAGGCCATAAAATAAATAATAAAATAAACAGTAAGAAAGATAGTACTCAACACATAAAGATTCAGTAAAGGATTTTTGTTTTCGTCGATAAAGAATTTTTCAATTTTACGAAACCGCTATCAGTCAGAAATGTTTGTAAACATCTCGAGCAGTTTATAGCAGTAACTGTACAAAGAAGCAGTAATACTTAATGACGTAACACGATTTTTACCATTCCTTTAGAAATGAAATTTTTGGCTTCGCAATTTACGTAATTATAACTCACAGGAAAGTGATTACTGAATGACGCTATATCACTACGATAATTTTCAAGCTAAACGATAGCATTCGGTGATAAATCAACCTAAATAATTTCTTGAGATAAACTAAAGACAGTAAGCATTACAGCAGCTGACGTTCAAATTTTTTGCATTTGCATAACTGTTTACTACCGATGAGATTTTGTCGTTCTTTGATTATTACTAATCGATTTTTGTGAGCTGTTACTTAGCTGTACGTCTCTACTCTGACGTACCCAGGGTAGTCGGAGGAACATGCCAGAATCAAATAAGGAACGAAACCGATAACTTTGACCCCAAGGTGGAAGCATTCCAGTCGTGTTCATGGATAAACATCGATCGCTGATTCCGAAACAGTTACCGGAAAAGAGTCAGGTGAGAATCGCGATAACACGACTAAATGGTGACGCATATAGCTGGGCAGTTTGCGCCCTAGTAGGTTGCCAAACGCTCGATGAGTTCATAAAAGATTTGAGAACGAATAATCGTCGTAGGCAAACGGGAGGAAGTCATAACGGAATTTACTTATGGTTATTCGTACTGAGCCTGTAGGGACACTAGTATGAAGAGTTACTGCGAAGATATGTGCAAGAAAGTCGAGCATAGTAAGAACAAATAAACGAAAAGAGCATGTTGGACATGCCTAGTGCCAAATTGCTGCAAAATGTCCGTTGCTACGTTATTATGGACTGTAATAAACAACCTTTTTGAAGTGAGAGATTTAGATGTATTATCCTGTGACGATGAAACTAAATACCACAGTCACAACAGCGGTAACCAAAACCGGAATGAGAATAGTCGCAGCGACAACCACTACCAAATCAGAAACCTCAGCAATGACAATCACCGTCATAATGATAGCTATAAAATTCAGAGTAGCAATTTTAACATCGAGTACAATGTGAGATCTGCACAAACAGACAAGGAAGAAGAGGCGGAGGATGCTTTGGTAGCGGAAGGTGAGATCAAAATTACCGACCTCACGAAAATAATAGTACTGAAAACGGAGGTCCGCAGCGGTAGAAAGGCGTACTCGGCGGATCGCTTTGAGAGGCCCCTCCAACTTCACAACCAATATTGCTTCAACAACAGTACGGACGCAAAAAAAAAAACACCCAAATACTATATTGACGCACTGAGCTTGACCCCTCACCTAAGATCGAGTGGGAGGCCGGCGGGCAGCTCGTCGTGGTGCGGCAGCGTTCTCGCTTCCCGCGCCCGGGTTCCCGGGTTCGATTCCCGGTGGGGTCAGAGATTTTCTCTCCCTCGTGATGACTGGGTGTGACATAAGCGCCGCGCCGTGCCCAATTGGTCGCGGCCCAGATCTACAGCGGCATCTACGGTAGTTACTTTGCTTGTACAATCTTTGTAACCCGAACTTGGGAATTGTATATATTGAAAAACACTTCTTATATTGAATGTTGCCCTTTGCTTGTGACACATCTGTGTAACAGAGAGTCGGCCGCTGTGGCCGAACAGTTCTAAGCGCTTCAATCCGGAACCGCGCTGCTGCTACGGTCACAGGTTCGAATCCTGCCTCAGGCATGGGTGTGTGTGATGTCCTTAGGTTAGTTAGGTTTAAGTAGTTCTAAGTTCTAGGGGACTGATGACCATAGATGTTAAGTCCCATAGTGCTCAGATCCATTTTTTTGAGGCCGGTGGCGGCGAAAGACTTCCCAAGTAAGGACTCCCCGGTTTGTCTGACAAATAGGTTCCAGATGCTGTCTGTGGCTGGCTCTGTCGCTGAGCCAGATGCTGTAGTCTGTCCTGTTTCAGAGGAAGCCTCTCAGCCTACAATATACGAACAGGGTGGGATTATTGGTAGTTGGAAGCTCCAACGTTAGGCGAGTTTTGGTTCCCCTTAGCCCGACATGTCTGCAAAGAAGGGAAAGAAAACCAATGTGCACTCTGTGTACATACCGGGTGGAGTCATTCCAGATGTGGAAAGGGGCATCCCGGATGCCATGAAGAGCACAAGGTGCAGCCAGCTGCAGGTGCTTGCTCACGTCGGTACCAATGATGTGTGTCACTTTGGATCAGAGAAGATTCTCTCTGGTTTCGAGAGGCTAACAAAAGTAGAAAAGGCTGCCATTTGCAGCGTAGTCGACAGGATCGACTGCGGACCGAGTGGAGGGTCTGAATCAGAGGCTCAGCTGGTTCTGCGACTGTACTGGTTGAGATCTCTCGACTTGCGCCAAAGGGTGGTTGGGTTTCGGATGCCACTGAATAGGTCAGGTGTCCACAATACGCAGGAGGCGGCTACAAGGGTATCAGGGCCTGTGTGGCATGGACTGGGTGGGTTTCCAGGTGAGAGGGTCTCGGGAAAACAGAAGAAGGGTTTCAGTCACAAAGGTTGCATGACGAACATAGGAAGAACGAAGATGCAGGTACCATCGATATAACAGATGTAAATTCTCGTAGCTGTGTTGGGAAATTACCAGAGATCCAAGCGCTAATGGAAAGCACTGATGCTTAACTCGTTATAGGCACTGAATGCTGGTTAAAGCCGGAGATAACCTCAGCCGGTTTTGCGAAGAACCTAACGGTGTTTCGAAAGGATAACCTAAACACGGTTGGCGGTGGCGTGTTTGTTGCTGTCCAAAATAGATTACCTTTCGCGAAATTGAAGTAGATACTTCCAGAGAGCTAGTATGGGCAGAGGTCATTGCTGGCAACCGAAATAAAATAATAATTGGATCCTTTTACCGACCTCCCAGTTCAGATGATACAGTGTCTGAATGGTTCAAAGGAAACATGAGTTTGGTTTGAAACACGTACCCCACTCATACGATTATAGATGGTGGTGACTTTAATTTAGCCTCGATATGTTGGCGAAAAGACGTGTTTAATTCCGAAGGGTACGCATAAAACGTCATCCGAAATTGTGCTAACGCATTCTCCGAAAATTATTTCGAGCATTTAGTTCACGAGCCCACGTGAATAGTAGACGTTTGTAAAAACACGCTTGACCTCTTAGAAACAAATAATCCTAAGTTAATAACGAGCATCAAAACGGGTTGTCGTAAATGAAAAATATACATCTTCAAAAAAGCAGATAAAAATTCACTTACGCCTTCCTGAGACACAATCTCCACTTCTTCCAAATTAATAATATAAGTGTTGACCAGACGTGGCTTGAATTCAAAGAAATGGTATCGGTAGCAATTGAGAGATTGTTACCGAATAAATTAAAGGACGAAGCTGATACTCCTTGGAACACAAAACGGATCAGAACACTGTTTAAACAGACGCAAAATTCACAACTTTGGCGATCTTTTGCAGAAGCTCGAAATTTTGCGCGGACTTCAATTCGAGACGCTTACAACAGTTTCCACAACGAAACTTTGTCTCGAAACCTGGCAGAAAGTCGAAAGAGATTCTGATCTTTCTGATGTAGGTTAGCTGCAGGAAACTATCAATGCTTTCTCGGCGCGATAGCAATGGAGATATTATCGAAGACAGTGCTGTCAAAGCAGAGTTACTAAACAGAGCCTTCCGAAATGCCTTCACAAAAGAAGACGAAGTAAATAATCCAGAATTTGAATCAGGAACAGCAGCCAACATGGGTGACGTAGAAGTAAATATCCTCGGATTAGTGAAGCAACTTAAATCACTTAATAAAAGCAAGTCTTCTGGTCCAGACTGTATATCAATTAGGTTCTTTTCATAGCATGCTGATGCATTACCTCCATACTTGACAATCGTATACAACGGCTCGCTCGACAAAAGATCCGTATCCAAAGACTGGAAAGCTGCACAGGTCAAATCAATATTCAAGAAAGGTAGTAGGAGTAATCCATTTAATTACAGGCCCATATCATTAACGTCGATATGCAGCAGGATTCTGGAACATATATTGTGTTGGAACATTATGAATTACCTCGAAGAAAACGGTCTGTTGACAAAAAGTCAACATGGGTTTCAAAAATCGTTCTTTTTTAACACAACTAGCTCTTTATTCCCATGAAGCGTTGAGTCCTGTTGAGAAGCGATTTCAGATCGATTCCGTATTTCTGGATTTCCGGAAGGCTTTTGACACTGTACCACACAAGCGGCTTGTAGTGAAATTGCGTCTCAGTTATGTGACTGGATTTGTGACTTCCTGTCAGAGAGGTCACAGTTCGTACTAATTGACGAAAAGTCATCGAGTAAAACAGAAGTGATTTCTGGCGTTCCTCAGGGTAGTGTTACAGGCCTTTTGCTGTTCCTTACCTATATTAACGATTTGGGAGACAATCTGAGCAGCCGTCTTCGGTTGTTTGCAGATGACGCTGTCGTTTATCTACTAATAAAATCATCAGAAGATCAAAACAAATTTCAAAACGATTTAGAATACATATCTGAATGGTGCAAATTTTTCAGTTGACCCTAAACAACGAAAAGTGTGAGGTCATACACATGAGTGCTAAAAGGAATTCGTTGAACATCTGTTACACGTTAAATCAGCCATATCTAAAAGCCGTAAATTCAACTAAATACCCAGGAATTACAATTACCAACAACTTAAATTGGAAAGAACACATAGAAAATGCTGTGGGGAAGGCTAACTAAAGACTGCGTTTTATTGGCAGGACACTTAGAAAATGTAACAGATCTTCTAAGGAGACTGGCTACACTACGCTTGTCCATCCTCCTTTAGAATATTGCTGCACTGTGTGGGATCCGTACCAGACGAGACTTACGGAGTACATGTAAAAGGTTCAAAGAAGGGCAGCACGTTTTGTATTATGGCGAAACTAGCGATAGAGTGTCATTGAAATGGTACAGGATTTGGACTGGTCATCATTAAGAGAAAGGCGTTTTTCGTTGTGACGAAATCTTCTCACGAAATTCCAGTCAGCAACTTTGTCCTCAGAATGCGATTTTTTTTAATTTTCTCACTGAGTAGTACAGTTTGTTTAATGTTAAAGGAACACCTTAGGTATCGTTGTATCCTTTTGTGATTCACTTGTCATTTGTAGTCGACCACTATTAAATTATGATGCTTACAGCGCCATGTATTTGCAACATTTTGTAACTATTTATTTTTCTTCTGACATACGTTTTGCCCCTTCTCCGATAATATTCCGTTACAATCTGACATCATTCTGACCAGTGTTGTTATTTCTACAGTGGTTTGAAAGTTTAACTTTAACTATACTCACTCTGTATTACATGTGAAACGAAGGGGGCCAGGAATTTAAAAGAGATGTTAATGAAATATATGAATATAATGATGAAAAACGTGAGATGTGTAATAAGTGTGTAATAATGAAGTTTTGTTGATGCCATTCCCGAACGCATCAAAGTCAGTGGTTTCGTAAAGACAGCCGGAAACTGTGTTATGGGGCATGTATTAATTTGGATAACTGGGTGAGATTCGTGTGCGAAACGGAAGGATCAAGTGTGTACGAAGTTACGGCAGACGTGTTTCGTTCATATCAAGAAACCGAACTCGCCTATGCAATAAATACTTTGGACATAGAGATCATTTTGTATCGAATAAAAGAAGAAGGAGAAAAGAAATAGAAAAACCCACCGTACAAAATGATGGAGCATGGCGGTGTTATGTGGAGTGATATGGAGACAAAAAAGGATTGATAATTGGAATATAAAGGTATTATTTCGAGATGATGTGAGTAAATTATGATCCCTGTACATATACACGGTATAGAAACTCAAAAGTTGGTTAATAATGATAGCCATATCGGTGTTTTAATCCAATCAGTTTATGAGCATATTATGGGTGAATCAAGAACAGTCGAGGTTCCAGTTATTGAAGTGAAGATAATAGGTGCTGCTGTCAGTTATGACAAACCGTTCAAATCTCAAGTACTGAAGCAATTTCGTATTCAAAATGCAATATTTGATCATGACTTGTAAGTCGTTCCTCAGCTGAGCAATGACATAATTGCTGATGTGGACTAGATGATGAAGCATAAAGTAATTATTCATGGTGATGGGACGGTAATGACTTGTTTAGTGGGAGAAAATAAAGTAAAGGCAATTTTTAATGACAATGGGGACAAGAGAGACGCTAATGTGGGATGAATTACGTTGCCAAGGGGTGTAGGTTCGAGTGAAGGAGTTGAGCGTTATCATGTTAGAAATCTGAATAAGATGAACTGAGACAAATAGTTGAAAGAATTTCGGGAATATCAACAGAAAAGAAAGGGAAGTTGTACAATATTCTTGTTGATAACAAAGATGTATTTTCAGATAAACCTAGTCAGGTTGTGACTTTGAATGTAAAACTCAATCAATATTCTCAGATAAATTTCGTCTGGTACATGACTACGAATATAACATTGAAACAATACCACATGGACTTTTTGGGGACCAGTCTGTCAAATACCATTAGCTGGGAAAGAAGCAGTACAAAAGGAAATAAGCTGTGTGGAGGAATGGCGAATAATAGAACGAGCTCAGAATCAGTGAAATAATCCTCTCGTCTTGGTAAATAAAAACGATGGAGGAGTGTCGATTGTGATAGATGCTCCTGATCTTAACTGAGTAGTAAAGCGTTAAACAGGTCGACCAGAAAGATTAGACTTAATTCTACAGAAATTCCATGGTATAATATACATGACGGGTCTTTATTTGACGGCGAGGTATTGGCAGATTGCATTCTAACCAGACGCAGGGAAACTGACGGCATTTATCTCCAGAGAGAAGCATTATCAGTATAAGGTTAACCCCTCTGGATTAAACACCTTTGTGTCCGTGCATATCCGAACCTTGGATGGTGCGTTAGGAAAAGACCTAAGCAGCAAAATAACTATCTATGTTGATGACTTATTAGGTAGCCACTGATTCATGGGAAGAGCACTGGGAATTATTGAATGAGGTTTTTCAGGCAGTGAGGCGAGGGGGGATGACTTTCAAAATAAAGAAAAGCGTGAATTTTTTTTTTTTTATAGATTTCGAGTTCTTATGCCATACAATAACAACTATAGATTCATGGGAAGCTAGAAGCAACCACCAAAGACGAAACACCAACTGAGGTTGTTTTGTTATTTATGGAATTTCTATAGCAAGTATGTAAATAGACAGGTTTTTAAAAGTCCAGATTTGTGTAACTTATTAAAGAAAAATAGTGTGTTTGTTTGGACCAAAGAGTCAAATAGCTTTCGACGGGTCATAAGGAGAACTTACCACAAACCAAATTTTGCACCACTCGGATTTATCTTTGCCATTTCACATGGGGCAGATTCATGTGACTAAAGCATTGCGGTTCACATTTTCCAGAAGCTGATGTAAAGGGAAGCAATAGCGATCGCAATAGCAATCGCAAGCAGGACACTAACGAAATTCGAGCGAAACTATAAAGTGTCGGTAAACAAGCAAGTATGGAGTTTTAAGAAACTGAAAGGTTTTCTATAGGGACATAAGGTGGTTGTGCTTACCGATCAGAAAGTATTAATGAGCATTGCTTATACGGACGATTGATTACGAAATTTGTTAAATCGAAGGCGAAGACAGCAGTCTAGTGGACGCTTTGTCGAGGCTTCCATTTCAGCCGGGCGGATCTATCAACAAGGTGAGTTCCGAAGAAATGGTCAGAACGATGTATTTCAAAGAATCTGAAGGCAAAAGGAAGATAGGAAATATAATTTCCCATGGGTCGTTATCAGTCTGAGGACGAGTGTTTGATATTACTGAAAACAAAGTTCGATAAAAGTGACGAAGAAGGTGATGAGCCAGGAAACAAGATGTACTGTGGCTTACTGTGTTTAAGCAAGGATGAGAGTAAGGAAGAGTGGCGAGTATGATGGCCAACCAAACACACAGCTGAATTTATTGATTGTGTCCATTTGGCTTACGGCCACTGTGGGTCTAAAAAGTGTGTAGATAAAATAGTCGAGTCATTAACGGTTG